>NC_080588.1:59129166-59433750 GCF_029962835.1 Magnolia sinica
TATTTCATATGCTGTATCTATATCAAAAGGTTACCTTGTTATTTCTGCCTCCTTACTCTTAACTTGTTGTCAAATGGGACAATTATTTGTTTTATGATGTTGTTATTTCTGTAAGATTCTTTATCATGGCAAATTCAGTCACCAGAAATTGTGTATTCACTGATGGCACTTCTCTTGCAGATATGGCCTCCTAAAAGCATCAAAGATTCTGGATCACGTCTTCATTCAAAACTAAAGGAAGCTATCATTCAGGTGAGGTCAATGACATTACCTGATTATTATTATTATTATAAATTTTCTTCTCTCTCTCTCTCTCTCTCTCTCTCTCTCTCTCTCTCTTATTATAAATATTAACATGAGTGTTATTGAATGAGACGATCTTTAAAAAAACATTATTCATAGATGGCTTAATTTTGTCCTGTCTATGCATTAAGCAATCAAACTTAGGACCTTCCTTTTGTCTTTACTAGATCAGTTGGAAGAGGTGGATGAGGTTCCAAGTGAATGAGAGGGTGGGTGTACTACAATGGCCTTGACTATTTGATGGGTTGTTCCTTTCATACATTGTTCCTTTTCATGGGTGACCTGGTGTTCCTTATTTGATTTGTTTGGAGTGGTTTTATCACTACTGACGTCAATGGCAGCCTTATTGGATGGATGGCCTTGTGAGCCACTCCCATCTAGAGTCCCTATTTAATGAAGGTTATGCTTGGTGGCAACAGTTTGGTTGATTAGGAAGGGATATGATATTTGGAAATAAGGTGGAGGTTTGTTTTTAAAAACTGACAATGGCAAATTGTTATTTACATTGCAGCTTTCATTTAGCTTCTGGGCAGGAAAAGGGTATTGACCATGGATAATCTCCAGAAGAGATCCATGATCCTCCCAAACATTTGTGTTGTGTATAGCTGTTGCGGAGTCAATTGATCATCTCTTCATCCATTGTCCCTTCGCTTGGAAGGTGTGGGGGTGCTTACTTGGAGTATTCAACACCATGTGGATGATTTCAAAGTCATGTAAAGACCTCCCATGGGCCTGGAATGGTGGAGGAATAGGGAATGATGGGAAGGTGGTGTGGTGTCTTCTTATTATGGTTGTGGTTTGGGTGATTTGGGGGGAACGGAAATCGGAGTAGATGCTTTTTTCAGGATAGGAGTGCATCTGTGGAAGAGGTGGTGAGGAAAATCAAGATGGAAGTGTTGGTATGGGCGCCCAGTGCGAAGGCTGTGGAAGTTTGTAATCTTGTCCCTTTTTGGGTTGTAGGTTGGGCCTGTATTATTTTCCTGTCTAGTTTTTGCTCTGTCATGTCTTCTCTATAAAATTTTGTTCTCTCTCTTTCCAAAAAAAAAAAGAATAAAAAAGAAAAAGAAAAGAACAACATAAAAAGGCAAAAACCAAACTCAGGTCACAGAACTCTAATAACTCATTACCTCATTGGAAAAAGCATCCAACAGAAGGGAGCTGCAAGAGACCGCTTCCTGAGCTAACAAATCCATTACAGAATTAAACTCTTGCCAAACAGGGAAAAGGGGAAAATTAAAATAAGAAACTAAGACACGTATTTCCTCTAAGACATTTGTAAGCTTCCAAGGTAAGATTCCAGATGTTGCCCATCGGACAACATTAAAAGGATCATCTTCCATCACCAGAGTGCCTCTGTGAAGGTTCTGGAAGAGCCGGAGAACAGAAAACAGTGCGCAAGCTTCTGCGTAAGTAGCATTACAAGAGCTAACATAACCGAAGAAAGCTTTAAGAATTAAGAGATATCCCTATATACCCCCAACCCTGGCTGGTTGCAGATTGCCAAAGGAACTGAGAATTCAGATGGGGTGAGAGGAACTGAATGCAGCATCATATCTTAGCTTTAGCAGCTAAGAAAATCCATCAAATTAGAGGAGTTGCTGCACAGATAGTTTGCCGAGAAGGTGGTGCGAAAGTGGAGGACACCACCAGCGAGACACCTTAAACTCAACTTCAACAGAAATTTCTTTAGAAATCCAGTCGGGCATCGGAGGCATTATTAGGGATCATTGAATGGAGTTTGCCTCTTCTTTATGGGTCATACTAAAAGGAGTCTAATGAGGTGTGGGTCTATGCATTTTGCAAAGAATCAAGGTTATCAATTATCACAATGGAGAAATAATTTATGCCAACTCTTATCAACACAAATACAGAATGCCGTGCCAATCATAAGCCGTTAAAATTGTTAATCAGCTAGTCCCACCAAACGAAGTTCAAAGGACATGGCATTTCAAAATTTAAAAAATCAACAAGAACACAAAATGTCTAAAAGGATTGCTTGAAACTACTACTATCATTTTTACCAGTGTCAAATAAAATTTTACCAGGATATTCAGTAATACTCTTTACTGTTTCTATTAAGAAATTAAATATATATCTTCCATCTGATAAATAGTAAGCCAGACAAGAATTCGAGCGGTCGTCATTTTCAGTGCCATGACTTCCCGTAACCTTCAGTTCTACTACTAACCGCATTTCTTGATTGTCTTTGAATTTTCCTTCTTGTCCCATTTAACATCCCATGGATGTTTTACCATTAGCCAATAATTTTTGTTTGTAGAGTTGTTCACTCATGTGTTGTTATTAGCCATTCTTACACTTGAAAGTTATGCTTTGACAATTCATGTTTGATGTCCATGCAGACTGGCCTTGAGAAAAACCTATTAGGAAGTCATCTGGTTTCATTGCCGGCATCAGAGTCTCGTGTTCCTCCTCCTGCTTTTGCTTCAGATCCGCTGATGAGTATAACTGCTGTGGAAGGCAGGGAGAGAACTAGCACAAATGCATTTGAGTCCATCAAAGATCCTAGCTTTCCATCTTCTTCAGTTGTAAAAGAAGAGTTCTCAGCCGAAGGATACCCAAATGCAAAATTTTCTTCACAAGATATTGTGGAGGTGGATGGTCCCAGTTCAGTAGGAAACCAATTCACAGCTGACAATGATTCCAATTACATGAAAAGCTTGAGCCCTACTGTTGTAAGTAGATGTTGGTTATTTATTTCCTTTCAATGAATATCTCTGACCAAAAAAGTATTTTTGCTTGACTGTCTTGCTTGTGATATTTATGGGAATGCAAATGTGCTCTATGATGATACCATGTTTCTGTGGCCATGCCACAATACAGCCTGGTGCTACAACGAGAAAGACTGGGCACCATGCCGATAGACAAAATTCTGAAGCTTCATATTATGCGGATGATGAAGACGCATCCCGGAAGAAGTACACTCGAAGGGGTCAGTCTGTGTTATAGTTGTTATTTGTTGGTTATAATTGTGTTTTATTTTCTTTCTGGTGTTGTGATAAATCCTGCTGGTTGGATTTATTGCATCCAGTGATTTAATAAATCTACTGCATCTGGTTAGCCGCTTTTACATTTGATGCTCTTCTTCTTCATCTTTTTTTTTTTTTTGTTTTCCTTCAAACTGTGTAGATGTTTTTGGCTTCTTTTCTAAGGTAGGACTTAGGAGCAAGTCCAAATGGTCATTTTGGTTTATACTGCACCACCACTTTTTTAAGTTGTGGTTTCTCATACACCATATTCATGGCGTGTAGACCGTCCAAATTGTGGGCTCCATTGTGAATGGAGCTTAGCCTGAAAGTCACATTGACCAAACAATGTTAACCACCTTATTTTGCTTGTTGAATTTGAGTGCTGACCATTTTCTTTTTAATTGTTCAATTGATATCCATCAGTTGAATGGTTAAGATCATTCGATCAGTGCAAATTTGGGATCCGCTCCATCCGTAAGAGGTCCTATGATTCAAATGGTTAGGATTGATGGGGATGTATGCCATGTGTAGTGTGGATGAGACAAACTTAAAAAAGTGGGCATCCCCAATTTCCCCACATTCTTGTCCATTGTTTCTAATCCTTTCACGAGTTACTTCTTTACTAATGGTACATATAATGTTTTTATCAACTTAATGCATGCTAGCACATGCTTTTGCATGCTCCACCTAGGACTGACAACGAAGCCTGTAAACATAACCCCAATATGGGGTTGCAATGGGTTTGGTTGGCCATTTCCAGCCTACAGTTGCCTAGGTTTGGCCTTAGTATAGAAGGCCCATGGGTGAGGTTGGGGCTGAGTTTTCAGGCCCCACAACCAAGTTTCAATGGGCTTGTGCTTGAGTCTGCCTGAAGGCCTGATGGATCGCCCAGCATGGTTTGACTGATTTAAACATCGTTGGGCTTAGCATATGCCTAGTGTGCCTAGTAGAGCTGGGCATCGAGTCGAGTCGGATCGGATTGGGTCCAACTCGACTCGGTCCGAAATTTCCATGGCCTGACCCGAACTCGATCCGATCCGGGACCGAGTCTGGGTCGCCTGACTCAATCCAATCTGGTCAAGCGCTGGCCTGATCCGATCCAAGTCCGACTCGGTCAGGGAGACCGAGTCGGATCGGGTTGGTTATGATTCGAATCGGGTTGGGAAGGATTTCGTGTGAAAATGTTCCCACATGGCGAGCTCTTTTGCCTCCAACTTTTTATGTTTTTAAAAATAAAAGAATATTATTTTTACCATTAAAAAAATTTGTAGGGCCCACCATAATGTTTATTTTCCATCCAATCCATTAATTAGGTCACAACTACATGGATGAAGAGGAAAAACAAATTTCATATTGATCCGAAACTTCTATGACCCCTTAAAGAGTTTCAATGGTAAACGTTCAACCCCCCACTGATTTTTGCAGTGTGGTCCACTTGATCTTTAGATCTGTCTTATTTTTTGGCTCAAGCCTTAAGATGAGCTTGCCAAATGGATGGACGACTTGGATATAACACATACCTCATGGGACCCACAGAACTTGCTGACGTCAATGCACCAGCTCACGCATGGACAACATGGTACACCTGCCCATCTGTCTTCCTCATGTCTGTTAGTCAGACAGTCAGAAGTGTCCAGTGTACCGAGTAACTCAGTACGATAACTGTACATAGTAAACTATGTGGGTCCCACCATGATGTATTTATTTTATCCACTCCTTCCATACATTTTATAATTTAATTTTGTTTTCATGTACCAACAATCAATTATATACAAAGCTCAAATGGGCCACACCACAGGAAACAATGTGAATTGAACATCTACCATTGAAAAATTCTTTGGGGCAACAGAAGTTTTGGATCAAGATGATATTTGTGTTTTCCCTTCATCCATGTCCTTTTGATATTATGAACAAGTCGGATGACAAATAAACGTCACTGTGGGCCCTAGGAAGGTTTCAACAGTGAAAATCATTATTCCCACTGTTTCCTGTGGCATGACCCACTTGAGCTTTGTATATGACTCAATTTTGGTCTCAACCACTAAATTGAGATAAAAAAACTGATGGACGGTGTGGATAAACAACATGAATTCATAGTGGGCCCAACATAGTTTACTCAGTACGATAAAAATGTATTGGGCAACGCAATCCGATTTCTAAGCAGAGATGGTGCTCTATGCGCCGCTTGAGGTGACTGAGGAGACGGATTGGCTGCTCCCGCTACTACCAGCCATGCCTCTATGGACCCCAACATGATATATTTATTTCATCCATGCCGTCCATCTATTTTTATTGATCATTTTATTATATTAAAAAGTTAAAAACTATATATACTTAGGGTAAAAATATGTAAAAAATAATAGATCCAGATCGGATCGGATTGGATTTCGGTTCGGATTGACCACTATCCAAACTCGATCCGATGAACGGTCGGATCTGACTGATCCTACTTGATCCGCACCGATCCAGGCCTTCGGTTTGATTCGGATCGGGTCGGATCAGATCCACCGGATCGGGTCAGAAATGCCCAGCTCTAGTGCACAATCTGTCCTGAGCCCAATTACTTAGCCTGCTGGCTGGGCTGAGCTGAACGTGGGTCCTTAGCTCATGGGTTGAGCTTGGACATGCTTTTCCTATTCCCAGCCAACTCAGTTGCAAATGGTTATGTTTAAATAAAAAAGAAGGGGTGGGTGGATGGGTATTTCTTCCCTCTGGCAGATTTTTTTAGTAATTGGTGCAGGCTTCATTGTTCATGTAAATTTAGAATGGCTTTATGGTGGACCTTTGGAGCCTAGCTTTTCCACACATAATAGGTGGAACCTATCCAAGCTACAAAGCTTATTGAAATTATATAAAATTCAGTAGATATATTATTATTATTATTATTATTATTATTATTTTTGAAGACATAAGGTGTCCCCACCTCTTTTTTGAAGTGAATAGGCTATATTTTGAAATTCCGTGGTTGTGCTGGAGTATTTAAAACCTCTTAGCTACTTCCTTGTGAGGAAATTGATTGGTGTACTGTGCGAAGCTAATTAAATTTTCCATTACAGGTCCTCTCCGTCACAAGTTTCTGAGGGTTTTGATACCTTTCTGGTCTAGCGCATTGCCAACTCTACCAGTAACTGCACCGCCACGCAAAGATGGAACTGCTGCTGCTGATGCTCCAGAAGGTCGTTTGCGGCATCAAAGATCTTCAAGGATGGATCCACGGAAAATCCTCCTTGTCATGGCAATCATGTATTCTTCTCCCTCCTCTCTCTCTCTCTCTCTCTCTCTCTCTCTCTCTCCTACACGTGTGCGTATGTCTATATACATATTTATGTATGTGTATACATACATATAGACATGAGATGGGTTTTTAAGCAAAAATTTGCTGCAATTAGTTATTCCAGATGACTGAACTATGCAATATTAAAATGTCAAATATTGACCCCCAATTTCCTTAGTTTAAAATCCCATCTTATGTCCCCCAACCAACCCCCCCACCCCCCCACCCCAACACACACACTCACACTCACACACAGATATGAGATGGGTTTTTAAGCAAAAATTTACTGCAATTAGTTATTCCAGATGACTAAACAATGCTATGTAAAAGGGGACATAAGATGGGATTTTAAACAAAGGAAATTGGGGCCAATATTTGACATTTTAATATTGCATAGTTCAGTCATCTGGAATAACTAATTGCAGCAATTTTTTGCTTAAGAACCCATCTCATGTTCATTTATGTATGTATGTGTACCAAGCTATTCTATAACGGTAACAGTGGCTGTAATGGCCACTGCTGTTACCATTACAGCCTTCTTTTTTTTTTTGAAAAAAATCTGTTTAGGCCCTGTTATGAGGCCGTTATGGGCCATTTTTTTTTTTTTTCTATAATGCCCGTTTTGGCCCTGTACTGCATAACGGTTACCATCGTTTCCATCAACATAACAGCCATTACATGATCGTTTGGCAAACCTTGATGTATGCACATAGCTACATACTACATTGCTTTCAAACTCATAGACTTGGACGGACTCGTCTGGTCTTGATTCTTGTCATACTGGATGAGTTGGGCTAAGTTGCCCCCCCTTTCCCAAAATATAAGGAAAAATGGAAAAAAAATTGTAGAAAAAAATTCAAAAGATAAAAATGATACCTAGGCTAATTTTAAGATAAGATCTAGGGAGTTTGTGACCTAAAAATGCAATACTACTAATTCATTGTGTTGAAATGCCGAATAGGTATCTGATTGTTTTATAATTAAATAATATTATATTTTTTAGTAAAAATATTTTTATTAAATTAATAAATTCGTGGGAGGCTCCTAAATCTTCTATAGAGATTTCAATAACCTGGATCTTGGGTTTGGACGCGAAAATGGGCAGAAAAATGGAAGAAGATTGAAAAATGAGAAGGGTTCTAGTCAGACTGACTCACCCTGACTCACATGAGTCTCAGCCTAAGTCTGCCCTGCCCTCGAGATTTGTGGTATCGACTCGATTGGGTCCGACCAAGTCCGATAGATTTGGATGACTTGTGTTGGACTCAAACATGTCTTCTAGCCATGATTGTTATGGCTTAAGTCAGAAAATAGCCATTGATTTGGATTCATGTTTGATGATCCAAATTGTTCATCTGGTTTATATATATATATATATATATATATATATATATAATGTTAATGATTGCCTTGAAAATCTTCCAGATGGGAAGATCCTAGACTTTCGATTTCTGGCCCACAAAATAATGCTTGAGGAGATGGTCCATATTCGAAGGAAAAGAGTTAAAATGATCAATGAGTTGAAACATTACCAGATGAGAGCATTTTTCGTGGGTATCCTGCATCCATGATGTGGTCCATCATATAAACTGTTCTGATCATTCAGACATGAACCCAGGTCCATTGGCTACATATCCCACAATAGAAAATCGGGGTGTAATATAGCAAACCTCCAGAAAAAGCCTACTTTTCGCAACTTTCATCCTCCACCATCACTGATGTCATGCAAACCACTTCCTCTCTTCACTTGCATTACACATGTAGATCTACCAGTACACACATTGATTATTTATTAATTTTAACTCGTTCATTGTAATCAACCATGTAATAGACTATTAGATAGCTCTTGATTGTAATCAACACATTGCGCTTGTTGGAGTTTTGTTCTCTCAATGCTGGTCCCGAGCTTGGATAAAGGAGGGCGGCATCAGATTGGCAGCTGATGTCAAACATACACCATAACTTTGATCATGTATCCGAACAATATGACATTCCAAACCCCTTGAAAGAGTGAAATGGTGGAACGAGATTCATGTAGCCGACCCCAATTAATTGGGATAAAGCTTAGATGGATGATGATGAATGATTTGTTAATTTTAATCTTCTCTCATATATATATACAATTGCACATGCGGTCGCATATTTTATTTTATTTTTCAAATGTAGCTAACGATTAACACTTAATAAGGAAGAACTAAGAAATAGGACCATTTGGAATTAAGAAATGTGAGAGAAGAAGAGAGTAAGAGAGTTTGGGGTGAGAATATTGCAAATGGAAGAGCTTTGGAAGCCTTTTTATAGGCAAAAGGTGTTTTTTTTTTTTTTTTGGCAAAATAAAAAATAAAGTGCCAACTGTCAGATTTCTGACCATTGGCCAATATGTGATCGCATATGTTGTATGCAATCGCATATTTTCGCACAAGTGGCATATGCGATTGCATATGTGCATCGGTCGCATATGCAACTTCTCTAGCAATGTGCGCATATGTGGTCGCACATAAAAACACTGATCATAATCGTCATCATCATTAAAGCCTTATCCCAACTAATTGTGGTTAGCTACACTAATACTCTTCCACCATTATGCTCTTTGAAATATCATGTCAGCATTCAAGAGAAAAGATATGACAAGTTTTAAGCTAACTTTCTACTCGACACAACCCTCCTTTAGGTTTGGGATAAAAAATGAGAGTGCAAAAACTCACACTTGCAGAATTTTCTCTCACAGTGGCATGTGCATGATGTCCAAGTCACGCATCACATGCGCCCTCACTTATTTGGCTGTGAGCCTAAAAATCAGATTGATGCAATACTCAAGTGGGCTACATGATTGTAAACAATTTAAAATTCTCTCTCTCTCTCTCTATATATATATATATGTGTGTGTGTGTGTGTGTGTGTGTGTCTGTAAAAAAATGTTTAAACCACAATTGTGGTGCAAACTTTTGAAAATGGGCCCTATGTTGTGTGTGTATGATATCTATCCCTGCCCCACACCCACACCCATCCACCCACCTACCCAACCCCGCCACACAAAAAGTAAAAAAAAAAGAAACTTGTGTTGATCCATTCATCAAGTGGGCTACACCATGAGGAATGATTAACTAAGTGTAATGAAATTCAATGTACCTTTTTGAACTAGAGATCACCACTTCCCGCAATGCTATTACTGTCAAGAAGCAAGAGAATTTTCTCAAAGAAAAATATCATTCAACTATGTCTTATTTCATGTCCTATGCCTTATTTATAATGAGCGTTTACAAGGTTTTCTTAAGTACAAGGTTTCCTTCTTAAGAAAACCTTGGAAAAACTGGGCTCCATCGAGTTAATGGCAATGTAATCCTCATAGAGCTCCAAGTTGATGTGCTTGAGATCGGTAAAGTTATGGCTTGATCATTTACATTGGTACCACGCGGTATCTTCACAACCAGATGTGCGACTTCAGGGTCATTTTGAGGGTCTGGTTGTTGAAACGTCCTATTCCACGGAGATGCAAAAATTGCGTCGGAGTGCCTTTTCTTCACTTTCATTGGACTTCTACCAAGAAGGTAAACAGCTATAGCCACTGCTTCTGCCCAGAACATGTTTGAAGTCATTTCCTAAGATTGCTCCTCGTCATTTTACGATAATCCGACGCAACAGCTCCACGAGTCTGCTCGGAACTGGTCGATTCCTAAGCCATTCATTCCCTCAGTTATTACCAGTACCAATTGCACTCCCCAGATCCTGGTTGCCTACCATCATTCCCGCCCATCATAGACGAGCTATAAGGGTGGGTGATGAGAGGTCTGATCGTTTGGTTAAGCTGTACTTGTCGTGGTTCACTTTGTTGAAGCTGACACATTGGTAAACGTTCTACTTTTGAACTTGTTCACTGAGATTCACGTGTTATTGGACCTTGGTTGAACCCTCCACTTGATGAGAAGCTTTTGATATTCTCCTTGGTGCGTGAAAACTATCTGATTGTCCAACATGTTTTCAATGACATCCTCGAACTGGGTGGACCTTAGGTATCTGGATAGCTTGTTCTTTTGTGCTCGTCTTCATGATGCCCAAGATTAACTGTATAGTCTTCCACATTGAAAATGGGGCTGATCTTTATTTCTGGTGGAAGCTCAATTAGGTATGCATTATCTTCTAACTTCTTATGAACACAATAAGGACCCAACTTTTTGGACTGGAGCTTGGTTTTATACCCAACTGGAAACCTCTTAAGTTTAAGCTACACCATGACCCTATCCTCCTCTTGAAATTTTGTGAAACGTTGCTGAATATCTTCATGTCCTTTGTAATTTTCATCACCAAGGGTGATCTTCTACTTGATTTCATCATGCATCTCCTTTACATGTTATGTAAAAGCGTTGACGCTCTGGCTCGATCTAGATGTAATAGGAAGTGGGACTAGATTGATAGGTTGTCGAGGTCTAATACCATTCGCAATTTTGAAAGGATAGTCCTGTAGTGTGGTTCACAAAATTCTTCTAAGCAAACTCGGCTTGTGATGGCGTGAGGTCCCATGAACTAATAGGATCACCAACCAAACATCGAAGAAGATTCGTAGCTTTGCGGTTAACAAGTTCAGTCAGTCTATCTATTTGCAGATGATATGTGCATGAGAAATTAAATTTAGCTCCATCTTAGGCTATAAGGTTTACTAGAAGCAACTTATAAACTTCATGATCACACACAATTGTCTTGGGAACACCATGTAGACGAATCTCCTCCTTAAAATATTGGCGATGTGTAGAGCATCTGATGTCTTCTTATAAAGGATGAAATGAGTGATCTTAGAAAACCTATCAACCATGACGTAGATGGAGTCATAACAACATTGAGTCTTAGATAATCCTAGGATGAAATCTATGCCAATGTCTTCCCCGGGGCCATCTGATACTAGTTAGGGTTGAAAGTTGGGCGGGTTCAACCCGACCGACCCTTGACCGACCCGACATTGGGTTGGGCTTGGGCAGGATGTATCGGGTCCCATCTTGAGCTTGGGCTATACAAACACCAACCTGATAAAACTTGGGTCGGGCTCGGGTTGAGGTATTGGGTTGCTCGACCCAACTTGAACCCAATCAATATATAAGTTACTAATAAATTATAATTGAGTGTGGATCGTTTGTGTTGAAGGCATAGGAAATTCCAGTGTTGTTGGGTCTCATTGGTCTACATCATTTCTGATGACTCAAGCTAATAAGATATGCCGGATTTTTCTCTCCCAAATAGATTGCGTGCTACACAACATGACTTTTAAAGAAATAGTTGTTCTGTATTTTAGCTTGTTTGTTTAGAAAAAAAATGAAGTTCTTTAATATAAATAACTACATATATAATTAATAAAACTATAGATACAAAAAATAAGACGTGTATTGAAATACAATAGACTAATGTAATAATAAAAATATTATCATGTATCCAGCCGACCAACCCGACTAACCCAACCGAGCTCGCTTAGGTTGGGCTTGGGTTGAGAATTTCCAACCTGAGGTTGGGTTGGGTTGGGTTAGGGTTGAGGTACAGGAACCTTGGGTTGGGCTAGGGTTGAGCACCAACCCAACCCAAGCTGCCCGACTTTCAGCCCTAATACTAGTAGTGAAGTATAAAGACCAATGTTTTTCTTACTACTTTTGCTTAGAGCTGTACACGAGTTGAACCGAGTCGAGCTTGGCACAGCTTGACTTAGCTTGGCCACTAGTTGACCCCAGCTCGAACTCGGCTCGGCTCGGTCCTCGAGCCTGACTAGCTAGCTCGGCTTGGTTCGGTCAGCAGCTCGGGCCAATTTGAGTTGAGTTCGAGCTAGTGCGGCATTTTCTCCAAGAGAGGCCACCTTCGAGTCGAGTCGAGCGAACTAACCAAGCTAAGCAAAAGAGTTGACACACTCTACAATGCCAAACAACGCTTTCAACATCTTTCTTCAAACTTGGCTAGTAGAAATGACCAGGGCTATCTTTTTTTTCAATCCCAAAAGTGACCACCAAGGCCACTTGAATGGAGCTTCTGCAAGGAGCTTTTAAGAAGACACAAATACCCATTGTGCATACTGTATCATGGGTACTCGGTACTTAAGCCTGTAGAGTGTTGAAAATACTTTCTCAAAATCATCATATGTTGAGGAGACTGATATAGCAGACAAGAGATGTAATTTTAAGGCATCCGCAACCTTATTTTCTATGCCGACTCTATGCTCGAGGTGAAAGCTAAACTCCTGGATGTACGAACTCCAGTTGGTGTGTTGTGCACTTTTCTTTTGGGTGTTTGGGTACTCTAATGCCTCATGATTGGAAAAGAGGATGAATTCCCGATGCACTAGATAGTGCCTTTAATGCTTTAGGGCTTGTACCACGATGTAGAACTTGACGTCATAAGTAAAATATAGTTCATGCTCATCATTGAGCTTTTTGTTGAAATATGCAACTAGGGAACCCTCTTGATTTAGGACACCTTCAATGTCCACATGATAAGCATCGCACACTACTTCAAAGACTTTGTGAAAGTTTGTTACCCATAAAATTGGAGCTTCGATCATCTTCTTCTTAATTTCCTTGAAGGTGGCCTCGGCTACTTTGGTCCACTTGAAAGGTTCTGCTTTGTGCATTCAATAATTGGGGCCATTACAGAATTGAGGTTCTAGATGAACCTTTAGTAAAACATCACTAGCATGTGAAAATTGTGAACCTTATGAATCTTTGTTGGAGCAGGCCAATTGATAATGGCGTTTATTTTTTCGAGATCAGTTCCTTCTACTAAAATGAATGAGGAGTGGTCCAGACCAAAGCTTGATCACCTTCCTTTTTCTCAAATCACCGTAGAAGAAGCTTCATCCATTGAATCCCATTTCTCGATAACAGAAGTTAGGCAGGCGATCGGCTCCTTATCAGGCGACAAAACTCCAAGCCCTGACGGGTTTCCGATAGCCTTCTTCCGCTCGTTCTGGGAAGTGCTTCAGGGGGACTTAATAGCTTTTATCGCTGAATTCCACGGTCGGAGCTGTTTGTCTAAAGAGATGGGAGCAGCTTCCATAGCCCTCATTCCGAAAAAACAGGGGGTAGCGGCCTTGAAAGACTTTCGGCCGATCAGTCTTGTAGGAGGGCCTTACAAGATCTTGGCAAAGATTCTCGCCACTCGCCTCAGAGGGGTTATGGGGAAGATCATCTTCGAGAACCAAAGCGCCTTCATTTCTGGAAGACAGATCATCGACAATGCGTTGATGGCTTCTGAGTGTCTCGACTCTATTCATAAAGCCAAGTCCAAGAGTATTCTTTGCAAATTAGATATAGAGAAGGCTTATGATCATGTGGACTGGGACTTTCTCCAGTACATGCTGCAGAAAATGGGGTTCAGAGTTGAATGGCGCGGCTGGATTAAGGAGTGCGTGGGGACAGCCTTCTTTTCTATCCTCCTCAACGGATCCCCCAAAGGCTTTTTTGCTAGTTCTAGTGGTCTCCGCTAGGGAGATTCTCTCTCTCCTTTTTTATTCCTCATCGTCGGCAAAGCGTTGTCCAAGATGCTACATAGAGGAGTAGAGGCTGGAATTATTGGAGGCGTCCAAATAAAAAATATCTCCCATTTCCCACATTCAGTATGCAGACGACACCCTGCTATTCTGTGAAGCCAACATTGATAAGGCGAGCAATCTTCGCACCGTTATTCGTTGCTTCGCAGTGGTCTCAAGGCTAACAGTTAATTTGTCTAAATCGATTGTCTTCGGTGTTAATATGGAAGAATCGGAAGTGTCAGGGTATGCTTAGCTGTTCAACTGCTCCATTGGTTCCCTCCCTACGACGTTCATACCCCCCCCCCCCACAAATCGATGTGGGACAGAGTCATCAACAGATTCGAGAAGCATCTTGCCTCTTGGAAATGCAAGTACATATTAATAGGGGGTCGTCTAACAATTATCAAAGCAGTTCTCTCCAGCCTGCCATTATACTACATGTCTCTTTTCAAATGTCCTAAATCAGTCTTGGTCAAGCTAGAAAATCTAAGACGAGATTTTCTTTGGTTCGGAAAAGGGGACAAGAAGAATTTCCATTTGGTCGACTGGAATACGGTGTGCCTTCACACATCAGACGGGGGAGCAGGCGTCAGAAAGTTGAAATGGATGAACCGGGCTCTGCTCGGAAAATGGACATGGAGGCTCGGGTCCGATCCAGGGGCTTTGTGGAAGACTTTGCTCAAATGCAAATATGGGCGATCATTAGGAGGGTCGTGGACCAAAGATTCAGCAGCATATAGAGCATCGGCCTTATGGAATGGGGCGTTAGAAATGAAACAGGAAGTTATTAACGGGATTCACTTTTCCGTCTGCAACAGGAACAATCTCTTTTTGGAGCAACATTTGGATAGGTGATTCCCCCCTTCAGGTGGCGTTCCCTCTCGTCCATCATCTGGTTTCTAATCAGGCCTCTTCAGTAGTAGACAATTTCTCCATTGTTGGCTCCAAATTAGTGTGGGATAACCAATGTCGTAGAAACCTGATAGACAATGAAATCTCAGAGCTAGCGGCCCAGTTAGCTCTCCTCAACAACAGCAATCCAGATCTCAGCGCCCAAGATAGTATCCGATGGCATCCGGATAAAAAAGGAGTTTTCTCTGTCAAATCCCTTTACAACCGCATCCTCAGCAGTTCCCGTGGCTCGGCAGCCCCCTCGGCAGATTACATGTGGAAATACAAGCTCCCGCCAAAGATTGTGGTCTTCACATGGCTAGTCAGCAACAGGAAGGTCCTGACAGTAGATAACCTAAGGAAAAGCGGATGTGTATTCCTAATATCTGTCTTTGCTGCATGGCGGAAGTAGAATCGGTGAATCACCTCTTCATTCACTGCCCTCTTACTCTTCAGTTATGGTCAGCGGTCTTTTCTTGGTTCAACATTTCTTGGGTTCTCCCTCCCTCTTCCGATACTATGATTAAAGCATGGCATGGGGTAGATTTCGCAAATAGAAAAATCAGATATGGAGAATGGCTTTAGCGATAGTTTGGTGGGCGATTTGGGAAGAGCGCAATGGGAGATGCTTTGTAGGGGAATCACATGTAGTCGGGTTTATAATTACGAAGGTTCACTTCCTAATAGTGGAATGGGCCTCCCATGCTCCGCAACCTGGCTGCAGCGATCCGTTTTTATTTCCTTTTTCATAGGAGCGTTGGTCTGCTATCTCAACGGGCCTTCCCTTCTTGTATCTTTTGTCATTTATAATATTTTCGTTCCTTCTCAAAAAAAAAAAAATCCTATGCCATCACCTGCATGAACGTGCTAGGTGCATTTGTCAGGCCGAAAGGCATGACTAGCCACTTGTACAATCCATCATTCGTTTTAAAAGTGGTCTTCCATTCGTCCTCAATATGAATTCTTATATAGTAATACCTATAGTGACGAATCTCGTTATCGGTAAGAAAATTTCTTGTGAGATTTTCAAAAATTTTAAAGGATTTACTCACGATATTATCAAGAAAATCTCCCCAGAAATAAATATAGTTAAAATTTTAAAAAATTAAATTATTATATTAATTTTAAATATAGATGTATATCTACACAACAAATCCCTTTTTTTATAATTATTTTTGAGTTAATATTGCCAAGTTATCTCGATAAAAAAATGCGATATTTCAAAATTTGCCAATATTTTGAAAATCTTGGAATAATTTCGTTAAATGTATTGCTCGTGAAATTATTGTGAGATCTTCAAACTCTCGTGATATTTGTCACACAGGCGATTCCCACTTTGCAAATTGATCTTTGAAAAGATTATAGCATTTGTCGTCTTTTTCAGCATGCCGTCTAGATGTGGAATTGAAAAATGGTACTTTACTATTATCATGTTGATGATGCAACTGCCCACCAACTACCATCCTCCTTTGGCGTCAGCAATGCTGTCACGGCACATGGGCCGAGGCTTTCACAAGTGAAACCCTTGGCCAGCAATTGCTCCCCGGTCATCAGAGCTCTACATGCTTTGTTGGATTCCTTAGGCATGTTGAGAGATTAGGTAATTCCCGTTATCTTTCATAATGATGATGATGATGATGATGATGATGAGAGATTAGTGATTAGGTAACTATGCTCCACACACTAGCTCAATCATATGGACCAAATCATGAAATCAGGACAGAATGTCTTGTATCCCAGGTGGTTGGACAGAGCCTTCACCAGTTAGATCAGTCTGGTATCCATATCAATCTTGGATCTGGCTGCGCTCCACACACCAGCTTAATTGCGTGCTGAATGCTACGCATGGGCGGAAGCTGACTGGCAGTTTGTTGGGAACCAAATCCTAAAATCAGGACAGAATGTCTTGTATCCCAGGTGGTTGGACAGAGCCTTCACCAGTTAGATCAGTCTGGTATCCATATCAATCTTGGATCTGGCATACACGATTCTCTCTTCTTGACGTTCCTCCATGAATCAGGCCATACCCAACACTATGGAAGCCAGCGGTCTCTTCAGGCTTGTTCTCTCTTAGGGTTGAGAATGACAGGCTTTCAACCTTATGAGTCACATCTCTGTTGTGTATCCATGAGCGCCCCAACAATATATGTGCGACTTTCAGCAATGATTTATCATAGACTTGGACCAAAGTGATTCTTCATGATTGATGACACATGGAGAAGTTCATTAAGCACTGATTGGTTATGGGAAATGAAACATATCATTCACCCATGCAATCTTGTAGGGCTTGGGATGCTTCTGATCCTTCAACTTCAACTTGTCCACCATTGTTTACGAAGCTATGTTCATACTGCTGCTTCCATTTATAATAACCTAAACAACCTTTCCACCACACAATACTCGTTTATGAAAGATGTTGGTTCTCAAACAGTCTTCTCAGGCATTCTCTTTTCGTGCCATCAGAATCCTCTTGATCATCGACAATAATTTATTTTCCTTGAGCCTTCTATACCCCCTCAAGTCCCTAAATGTCACTTTCTGAATCACTTCCGTGTTCACCTTTGTCCCAGTCTTCAACGAATTTCTCCGTACCATTCATCCTATTGTCCGTTGCATAATTGGAGATTGCGAGAGGGGCACTCTGTCGCATTATTTTCATGACAACCACGCTTGAGACAAGTGTTGGAAGATCTTCCCTGAGTTGGTGCAATAGACTTGTGTATGTGTCAATGTTTTTGGTAAAGTGGATTCACCCATTGATTATGTTAGGAGTGTTAGAAGCGGAATTCTGGCAAATTTTGTAGTCCTGATGAAAATTACAGCGGCATACGATTGGTTGTGGACGCACTATAAAGCTGTTGGGAGTATGGTGGGTGGCTTTATATCCCCATCAGCTTGGGGGCTATTGCATCTTACTGCCAACATCTATTCCTACACTTTTTGGGCCATTTGGTTCGTTACGTTCATACTGTTGAGCCAAGTGGTCACTACTCACTATTATTTGAATGTTGACTATAGTCTGTTGTAATAACTCCACTTGTTACTTTCCCGTCTTTCTCAGGCAGCAATGCATCACCAATTTATGATAATGTTGTGCTATTCCTTCACAATCACATTATCTCGCCGCAATGTGAAGAGTTCCTCGATGGAAGTCGTCTCATAATCCAGCGGCAAAAACCCTTGCTTCAATTTCCCCTTCATTTCCTCTCATTTGTCCAAGAGAGGAAAGTTGTAGTGTTTCAAGTCTTCTTAGATAGTATACCACCAATCTTGTGGTGTGCTCTTAAGTTTCAGGGTAACAAAATGCAGTTGACGGCTTCTTCCATTTCGTATAAGTGGAAATAATGTTCTATTTACTTTAGCTAGTCATTGAAAATCTTAGGATCTAGATTACCGTTGTGATTCGGAATCTCAATCTTGACATGCTTGGTGGGATCTGCAATGCAAAAAAGGTACCTGACTTCCAATCACCGTAGGGCTGATATTTCGAGATGCAAGGTTCCAGAGGGCTTCCTTTGATGCTGATACATCCGCAACATCTCGGCTGCCTGGGTTGATGGGGCTTGAGAACGACAAGATAGAACCACCATTCTCATTTCTAAGAATACCCCCTACACGTGATGGAAAAAGATCACCTCTCGAGCACTCATTCTATTCATTTCCACCCAAGAAAGGAGAGGACCCAAACAACATTTGGAGTAGGGGCCTTAATGGAGATGTTTTTTTTTTTGAAAGATGACGATAATTTTATTGGGGCTAGGAGCCGCTGAGGAAGCGGGCCGCCTAAGCGCCTAAGAAAAGGAGATTACAACCCTTAAGAGAATCAGAATTAGCAGCCTATTCAATGATCACTTTTTTTAAGTCTACGAACTAAGGAGTCTGTCGAGTTGGACTCGTTCCTGAAAGTTCTGCAATTTCTTTCTTCCCAAACTGCCCACCAAGTAGCCAGGAGGGATATTCTCCAAATTGGAGTTCTCTGATTGCCTAGACTAACCCCATGCCATGCCTTCAATAGCCAGTCTGTAGAGTCGGGGAGGGATCTAGGAAATACCATAAGGGCTAAAGATTTGAGGCCAGATTTGCTGGATGAAAGGGCGGTGAATAAATAAATGATCTACTGACTCTTCATTAGCCACGCAGTAGATACATATGTTCGGAAGAATCATTCCTCTTTTCCTTAGGTTATCGATCGTGAGAACCTTTTTCTTTCCAACCAACCATCCGAAAAATGAAATCTTAGGAGGAACTGAATAGTGCCAAGTCTGATATGTCGTCATAACTTCTTCGGGAAGGGGTTTGCTGTCTAGAATTTTGTAGAGAGATTTAACCGTAAACATACCAGATTTTTCGGCCTTCCAAACTAGCCTGTCTTCGTCCATGGGATCCGGATAGCTGTTAGAGATACGGTCTAGAAGAGCCCCAATATTCAGCAACCTCCCAGTCCTGTAAGTTCCTTCTACATTTCGGGTTCCAAACCAGCTTCCCGCAAATACAGGAGTAACAGTTGGCAACAGCTCTGGCTTGGTTTGGAGATATCCGATAGATATTTGGAAAATCCGATTTGAGGGCTGATTCTCCAACCCAAACGTCATTCCAGAATTGAACTTTTGCACCATTACCAATGATAAACCCCACGCCTTTGAGAACCTCCTTTTGCATAGAGAGAACGCCCCTCCATAGAGCGGAAGCCTTATAGGAAGAAGAGTGCTTTGTCCACCATCCGCCTGAAGATTGGCCGTATTTGCTTAAACCTGTTCCATAGGCTCCCGTTCTCATTCCCTAAACGCCAAATCCATTGGCCTAAAAGGGCTTGGTTCATAAGCTTGAGGCGTTTTAACCCAATGCCTCCGTCATGATAATGCTTGCAAACTTCCTTCCATTTAACCAAGTGAAATTTCTTTTTTTCCTCTTTCCCATTCCAAAGTAAATCACGTCTTAATTTCTTGAGGGTCGCTAGAACCGGGGCAGGGCATTTGAATAAAGACATGAAATATAGAGGAAGGTTGGATAATGCTGATTTTATGAGGTTGATGCAGCCCCCAAAAGATAGGTATCTGCATTTCCATCTGGCTAGGTATTTCTCGAATCTGACGATGACTTTGTCCCATAGAGATTTAGGGGGTTTGCCTATGCACAGCGGGAGACCAACAAAAGATGACGGGAATCTGCCTTTGGAACAGTTGAAAAATTCAGCGTAGTGACTAATTTCATCTTGATCCATGTTCACCCCGTACAATTTGGATTTCGACATTATTAACCTTCAAACTGGAAACTACTTCAAAACAACGAATCGTAGTGCGGAGGTTACTGACATTCTCTTGGTTGGCTTCACTAAAGAGCAACATATCGTCGGCAAACTGAATGTGAGAGATCGGGGGTGTCGAAGCCTTTGATTTTGATCCCCCTGAGAATCCCTTCTTCTTGACTTTTTGGATATCATTTTGGATAGGGCCTCAGCCGCAATAAGAGATAGGAAAGGAGATAGGGGATCAACTCGCCGAAGGCCCTAGGTGAGCCGTTTAGAAGAACTGAGAAGTGGGCTGACCCAATGCACTCTCCGATCCATCATATACATTTCTCCCTGAATCCCATGCAGGCTTGCATATATTGGAGAAAGGCCCAATCCACATGGTCATATGCTTTCTCAATTTCTAACTTGCATAGGATGCCTTTTGATTTGGATTTGTGGATGGAGTATGCTTTCGAAGCGCTATCAATAATCTATCTACCCGGGATGAAAGTGTTCTGATTGCCTGAAATGACTTTCCCTATCACCAGCTTCAGACGCGACGCCATGACTTTTGCCAAAATCTTGTACGGTCCACCAATTAGACTGATCGGTCTGAAATCCTTAAAGTTAATTGCCCCCGGAAATTTGGGAATTAGAGCAATGAAGGATGCCCCGAGCCCTTTGGAGAGTCGGCCTCTGTCGTGAAACTCGTTGAAAAAAGCCATGATATCATCTTGGAGAATTTCCCAGAACATTTGGAAGAAAATGATTGGAAAACCGTCAGGACCAGGAGCCTTGTCACCTCCTAAGGCATCCACCGCTGCCTTAATTTCTTCCAGGGAGAAAGGGGCCTCAAGAATGTTGACATCCATTGCTTGCAATCTGTCAAGCTGTAGAAAATCTAGGCCCGGTCTGTTCCAGGTCTCTCCCTGGAGAAGATTGCTAAAAAATCTAATAGCCTCTGATTCGATGAAATATTTGTCTTTAGATAATGTGTTGTTCACCTCAATACTGCAGATTTTATTGAATCTGAGGTGCGCACTGGCAATGCTGTGAAAGAATCTAGTGTTCTTGTCGCCTTCTTTAATCCATTTAGCTCGCGATCGTTGTCTCCAAGCAATCTCATCTTCCAGGACTCTAGCTAAAATGTTTTGGATAATCTGAATTTTGCCAGACATTTGATCTGTTGAAATCGAACCATCTTCCGCTTTCAGATCGATATCCTGCAGCTCTGCTAGCAAAGATTCCAATTCCTTAACCCTTTTGTTCGATTCCTTCTCTCTCCACTGTTTGATCTTCTCCTTCAGCATTTTCAGTTTTATGCTCAGTCTGTAGCCGGCGAATCCTTCCACATTAAAGGCCATCCACCAATCTTTAATAAGTTGCGAAAAGCCTTCAATCTTGGTCCAAGAGATTTCAAATTTGAAAGGTTTTGGGCCCCAGCTTTGGTGATCAGCTGAGAGCAGCACTGGGGAATGATCTGAAGTCGTTCTTGGGAGAGCCGATTGAGAGACGAAGGGGAAGACATCGATCCAGTTAGAAGAAACTAGAAATCTGTCCAATCTGGCTAATGTCGGCTTGATTCTCCCGTTAGTCCAAGTGAATTTAGAGCCGAGCAGGGGAAGATCTACAAGCTCTTGATCCTCGATCCAGGAAGAGAAGATTCGCATTGCGGGAGAGACGATATAGGCGTGAGATTTCTCTTCAGCATATCTGTAAATGTTGAAGTCCTCGCATAGGCACCAAGGACCCTTGAATCTGCGTCTTGAGTCACTGAGTTCCGACTAGAAATTTGTTCTTCTACTGTCAGCATTAGTACCATAAACGGAAGTAACGAGGCATTGGAAATTGCATGATTTGTTTTTAAGGATAATAGAAACAGAAAACTCCCCTTTCCAACTCGAATCCAGGGACCAAATTGACTAATTCCAGGCTACAATGATGCCTCCAGCGCTGCCGATAGTGTCCACCGAAATTTTGAGTTTTTGTCTCTTGAAGACAAATCACATCTGGATTATTCCTCCTGCAAGTATCCTTGAGCAATCTTCTTTTCTGCTTCGATCCTACTCCTCTCCTCTAACATTCCACGAGAGGATCTTCATTCAGGAACTGAGTTGCCATGGTTTTCAACGTTCACTGTTCCCGATAATAAGCCGATTGAAGAATTGAGAGAGGATGTGAGATTGTGGAGTTCTCTGTTGTTACGCGATCTGGAGGTTCGCTGTCTGGGAGATCTGGTGCCAGAGAGAGGGCGGCCTCGAGATTCTACACGTTGGAAGAGAGCTATGTAGTCTTCTAGACAGTCTCTGAAGGATAGGCCTAAGGATTTGCCCACGTGACCGATCACATCTCTGATCCATTTCTTCCTTTGAATGACTTCGATCATCTCTGCCCTCTGAAAATCGTCTTCCGCTTTATAAGAGTGTTTATTCTCAGTCTGGACTAGGTTGCCTTCCTACCAAATTTGGAGGGGCTCTGCTTTGATCAAACCGGCAATGCTGTCTTCACGAAATAAGGTGGATAGGGCCAGATGGGATATCGAACTTCTGGGAGATTGGATTGGAGAGGAGGGGTTGGAAGGGGAGTCCTCATAATCTGAGCTGGATGATCGGAAGTCAGGGTTAAAGGGCTCTGTGGGTTCCCACGGGAGAGGTAATGGCTCTGGGGTAAGGGGAGGGTTGAGGTTTGTACACTAGAGAGGGGCGGGAACGGAAGGGGGTATGCAAATGGGGTAGTCTAGAGGGGCCGATGGGGTGTTTTTGGAGATTTTGAAACGGGAGTGGTCGGAAGAAGAATCGGGATATAGGGTTTGGTTCAGATCGAGAAGAGAAGGATTGGGATATTGGGTTTGGTTTAGATCGAGAAGAGAAGGATTGGAGAGGTCCGAAGCATGAGAGGCTGGGATGAGTTGGCGGGTTGGTCCGTCCATCACTTCCAGGTCTGCTTCCGATGCTGCTTCGAGAGCTTCCAGGGGAATACATGTCTTTTTAGCTGGTCGGGTCTGGAGCTTCGGGTCTTTATTTGCTTCGGGTAGATGACGTGGACGATGTTCCTCCATACACGGTTCTGTTCGGGCGAGGCGAGCTGGACAGCATGTAGTTTCTTCACATATCTCGAGGCCACATGTCTCTTGCGCCAAAGTTTCTGCAGACGCTCGAGTGCTGAGGACAGTTGTTTCTAGAAAAGTAGTCTGGAGCACCGGAATCGTGCTTCTGCGTTTGGATCCATGGCCACTGTCAATGCTTCCGGCTGGCGAGTAGACTCCCTGGATCTCCAGAGATCTCCCCAATGAGGGAGAGGATCGTCTTTCTTTTCCATTTGAATCGGTAGAAAGATGGTTCTATTATCGACTACCACCTGGATGTGAGGAGGCAACGGTTCTCCTTTCTTGCTCCTTATCTTGGTTCTGATCACTCCCATTTCCTCTCCAAGGAGGGTCTTGGAATCCAGCTTGATGAATTTTCGAGAATAGTAGTAGCTTGCAGGAAAAACTCTTCATACCATAGCTCCAAGGGAACCGACCATATGAGGATCCACACTTCTTCCATTTCGAATAGTGAAAATTCTTCCTAGGACTGGATGCGATGGATAGGGCCATCTTTGTGTAGTGCTCCTGCCCATATAAGGATGTCTGGGTTGACATCCGGACTCAGCCTGATCCAGAGTTCGTTGAATCCGATCGGTTGAATGTTGTATTGCTTCGACGTGATTCTGCAACATTCATCAATCCTGCTTCGGATTTGGGGGATCATCACATTAGTTCTGATGGTATTGGATGGATTGTTGAGTTCCCTACCCGATTCAGTGGATCAGGTTAGTGTGTCTTTGAATGAAATGGGTCTCTTCTGCTGGGTTTGATTTTGCACTGGATCCTTGGCCATTATAGGGGTGAGGGTTTCAGCAACTTTCTTGGATTTCATTTCTGGGCCAAACCTTGCTCTCTGGACTAGGAGTTTAGCTCCACCAAAGCTCTCGCCATGGAGCATCCATATAGCTCTTATCAGCTCTTCTTCGGAGCTCATTCTCACCAAAGCAAAATCCCTGTAGGTACCATCGAACCTGTCTCTTGGTCGGACCACATCCATGACAGCCTTTGCTTGTCCGAAAACTCTGGCAAAGTTAACAAGAGCCCATCCGTCAGGAAATCCCTTCACAAGGAGGGTTGGGTAACTCGTGTAATCTCTTCCTTTGCCCCTTTCCAACTTTGATTTCCCTTTTTTCCTTTCCACTGTTTGCCATTTTTCTTTTGGTTCTCGATCGTGCGTGGTAACCCCATCTGATGATGGTCGGCGCTTAATGGAGATGTGTTGCACTAGCATGTGCCAATCTCTAGCAATATCCCTTGGACTCCATTCTTTAAACTTAGATGATAGAGAAATCCATTTGATGATAGAACCTTTGATTTTCTCAATGATCAATTCCACGGGCAGAGATACATCGTTGAAAAGACAGTCACTCCTTCCCTTCCATAATTCCTAGTACATGGCGAAAGGGATGAGCTCCCAAAATATGGTTATTCCTTCCCTTTCATTACTCCTAGTAGATGGTGAAAGGGATGAGCTCCCAGAGAACTCTGCCTTACTTGTGAGCTGGACCTCTGCCCCATTCTACTGTTATAATTCGATCTTTGATTGCTCCTCCTAAGCCAAGCAATATTGACCCAGTTGTATTTTTATGAGCAACACATCCTTTTCAATCTCTCTGTTCTCATGAATTATTGACCCAAGATATTAGAAGTGGGCATTTAATTTTTTAAAATTCCTATTTTAGTTAGACCTTATGGATCTCTATCATGATCATTCCATGTTTTTAGAAAACACAATATACACTTTCTAAAAGCGTAACCGTGTGCGGGAAAAACTGCTTGTTTCTTCCATCGTAGGGAGTCTCTCCTCAATTTATCACAGGTGTAGGAGGATAGAGAACCGTGTCAATACCTCTAATAGAGGCCAAGGGCTGACCAGAGCCATTTGAGAAGTGGACCTCACGCCTTGGGTGTGTGCATGTGTGGGAGATGGGAAGTGGGGATGTCCCACCTATTCTCTCTCTCTCTCTACTCTCTTGGCTCTCACAAGGTTGGACGTCTAACACAACTTGGACGTCCGGGGCTCTCCCATTGTAGCTCTCCTTCTTGGATATGATCTATATATAGAGGAGATAGGGTTTCAGTAGATGCACCATAATATGACACTTCACCACCCTATATAGGCTTCTATGTACCCTACTGTGAAGGAAATCTATATACCTTTCTTAATCCATGCATCCCAATTGTTCAAATCCCTCCACTATCCGTGATCACTATTGTCAGGCAATCCCATGCTGCCCCAAGAAGTGGATCAACAAATCTTAGTCATTGGATATCCATCAGGTATGGTTAAAAACAAATCAATAGTAAAAGACTTTAAGTTAACGGTTGAAAACCTATTTTAACCAATTAGAAACCATAGAAGTGTTGTCTAAGCCTTTAAAACACTTGATGGGTAGTTCAAACCTTAAGATCAACTTACATACTAATGTCACGGGCGGACCAAGTGGATTCCTTTTTGAATTGTGTGGACTTTGACAATCCTAATGAAACCATTTAGCCACACCCACTTTCAATGGGCATGCGGTAGCCTCATAAAGCGAGCTAAAGCAAGGTATCCCAAATCGGATACGTATCGGCCGTAACGGCCGATACGTATCGGTAACGGTGGTACCCGTTATGCGATACGGGGCTGTATCGGCCGTTCCCAGTTTTTGTACCCGTATCGGCCGATACGGGCCCGTTACGGTCTGCTTCGGATGCTGTTTCAAGAGCTTCCGGGGGAATACGTGTCTTTTTAGCTGGTCGGGTCTGGAGCTTCGGGTCTTTATTTGCTTCGGGTAGATGACGTGGACGATGTTCCTCCATACACGGTTCTATTCGGGCGAGGCGAGCTGGACAGCATGTAGTTTCTTCACATATCTCGAGGCCACATGTCTCTTGCGCCAAAGTTTCTGCAGACGCTCGAGTGCTAAGGACAGCTGTTTCTAGAAAAGTAGTCTGGAGCACCGGAATCGTGCTCCTGCGTTTGGATCCATGGCCATTGTCAATGCTTCCGGCTGGCGAGTAGACTCTCTGGATCTCCAGAGATCTCCCCAACGAGGGAGAGGATCGTCTTTCTTTTCCATTTGAATTGGTAGAAAGATGGTTCTATTATCGACTACCACCTGGATGTGAGGAGGCAATGGTTCTCCTTTCTTGCTCCTTATCCTGGTTCTGATCACTCCCTTTTCCTCTCCAAGGAGAGTCTTAGAATCCAGCTCGATGAATTTTTCGAGAATAGTAGCAGCTTGCAGGAAAAACTCTTCATACCATAGCTCCAAGGGAACCGACCATATGAGGATCCACACTTCTTCCATTCCGAACAGTGAAAATTCTTCCCAGGACTGGATGCGATGGATAGGGCCATCTTTGTGTAGTGCTCCTGCCCATATAAGGATGTCTGGGTTGACATCCAGACTCAGCTTGATCCAGAGTTCGTTGAATCCGATCGGTTGAATGTTGTATTGCTTCGGCGTGATTCTGCAACATTCATCAATCCTGGTTCGGATTTGGGGGATTGTCACATTAGTTCTGATGGTATTGGATGGATTGTTGAGTTCCCTACCCGATTCAGTGGATCAGGTTAACGCGTCTTTGAACGAAATGGGTCTCTTCTGCTGGGTTTGATTTTGCACTGGATCCTTGGCCATTATAGGGGTGAGGGTTTCAGCAACTTTTTTGGATTTCATTTCTGGGCCAAACCTTGCTCTCTGGACTAGGAGTTTAGCTCCACCAAAGCTCTCGCCATGGAGCATCCATATAGCTCTTATCAGCTCTTCTTCGGAGCTCATTCTCACCAAAGCAAAATCCCCGTAGGTACCATCGAACCTGTCTCTTGGTCAGACCACATCCATGACAGCCCTTGCTTGTCCGAAAACTCTGGCGAAGTTAACAGGAGCCCATCCGTCAGGAAATCCCTTCACAAGGAGGGTTGGGTAACTCTGTGTAATCTCTTCCTTTGCCCCTTTCCAACTTTGATTTCCCTTTTTTCCTTTCCACTGTTTGCCATTTTTCTTCTGGTTCTCAATCGTGTGTGGTAACCGTATCTGATGATGGTCGGCGCTTAATGGAGATGTGTTGCACTAGCATGTGCCAATCTTTAGCAATATCCCTTGGACTCCATTCTTTAAACTTAGATGATAGTGAAATCCATTTGATGATAGAACCTTTGATTTTCTCAATGATCAATTCCACGGGCAGAGATACATCTTTGAAAATACAGTCACTCCTTCCCTTTCGTAACTCCTAGTAGATGGCAAAAGGGATGAGCTCCCAAAATATGGTTATTCCTTCCCTTTCATAACTCCTAGTAGATGGTGATAGGGATGAGCTCCCAGAGAACTCTGCCTTACTTGTGAGCTGGACCTCTGCCCCATTCTACTGTTAGAATTCGATCTTTGATCGCTCCTCCTTAGCCAACCAAGATTCACCCAGTTGTATTTTTTTGAGCAACACATCCTTTTCAATCTCTCTGTTCTCATGAATTATTGACCCAAGATATTAGAAGTGGGCATTTAATTTTTTAAAATTCATATTTTAGTTAGACCTTATGGATCTCTATCATGATCATTCCGTGTTTCTAGAAAACACAAAATACACTTTCTAAAAGCGTAACCGTGTGCGGTAAAAACTGCTTGTTTTATCGCTGTCGATCTTCCAACGTAGGGAGTCTCTCCTCAATTTATCACAGGTGTAGGAGGATAGAGAACCGTCTCAATACCTCTAGTAGAGGCCAAGGGCTGACCAGAGCCATTCGAGAAGTGGACTTCACGCCTTGGGTGTGTGCATGTGTGGGAGATGGGAAGTGGGGATGTCCCACCTATTCTCTCTCTCTCTCTCTCTCTCTCTCTCTCTCTCTCTCTCCTCTCTTGGCTCTCACAAGGTTGGACGTCTAACACAACTTGGACGTCCAGGGCTCTCCCATTGTAGCTCTCCTTCTTGGATATGATCTATATATAGAGGAGATAGGGTTTCAGTAGATGCACCATAATATGGCGCTTCACCATCCTATACAGGCTTCTGTGTACCCTACTGTGAAGGAAATCTATATACCTTTCTTAATCCATGCATCCCAATTGTTCAAATCCCTCCACTATCCGTGATCACTATCGTCAGGCAATCCCATGCTGCCCCAAGAAGTGGATCAACAAATCCTAGTCATTGGATATCCATCAGGTATGGTTAAAAACAAATCAATAGTAAAAGACTTTAAGTTAACGGTTGAAAACCTTTTTTAACCAATTAGGAACCATAGAAGTGTTGTCTAAGCCTTTAAAACACTAGATGGGTAGTTCAAACCTTAAGATCAACCCACATACTAATGTCACGGGCGGACCAAGTGGATTCCTTGTTGAATTGTGTGGACTTTGACAATCCTAATGAAACCATTTAGCCACACCCACTTTCAATGGGCATGCGGTAGCCTTGTAAAGCGAGCCAAAGTAGTATTTAATAAGAATCTTTCCATCTACACATCCTTAGGTCAAGGGATTTAATAGAGCAACTGTAACTGCAAGTATCTTCTAGTCTATGCATGTTGGGTATTCTAGACTAATTACTTGCTAGCGATCTCGCCAATGGAAGCGATCAAAGGCCTCATCCAAGGAACCATCCATGAAACACTCACACACTCATGTTAGGGGGAAGGCATTTTGACACGAGTTGGGCCTGATGGTAGAGACCGTCCATACTGAAACTGAGTCATTCGCCCTAACACAAGACAACCAATATGAATGATGCAAGCATATCCAAGGAATTGTATGGTCATGGCCAAGGCATTGAGATCCATGGATCATAACTCTCCCCTGGCCATTGGGCAATGTGTCCAATCTTAGGGTGCCTAAGGATAACAAAGGTAAACCTCACAAACCCATAATAATAAACATGTTCTACACACATTAACTTAGCCAATGAATGAATGAGTAATCCATGCATAAAACTAGGTCAAGGAGCAATCAAACATTGTGTGTGTGTGTGTGTGTGTGTGTGTGTGTGTGAGAGAGAGAGAGAGAGAGAGAGAGAGAGAGAGAGAGAGAGGTTATGACAAGAGGTTATGACAAGAGGTTATGACGAGTGGTGTTTGGCAAAAGTGTGTTGGTGGGCTCCCTGCTATTTCCAATTACTTGAGCATGTGCTTTACACCTTTTGGTCCCATTTTGTGCCTTGGTTCAAAACTTTGCCTGTGGGGAACTCATCTGGAGGTTGTGATAATGGATAACAATAATCAGATTTTGGAATTTCTTGTTCACCCATCAGGCCGCGAACCCTTCTAGAGGGATGCATTGGTTATAAATAAAATGAAGACAGTTTGCTTGATGCTCTGATGATCCTGTTGAGTTGATGAATGGTGGCGGCCCTGTGATATCGTAAATCTTATGATTTACGATACAATTCAACTCCTTTTACGATTTGTGATATGATAATGATTTGGACAACATTGCTTATTAACTTAAAATTGATTTTAATACCAAATCAATTGATTTGAGGTGAAAATAATGTACTGATCATAAAATTTAAGAGACATTTAATAACATAAAACCAAAAACAAAAAACAAAAAAAGAAAAAAGAAAAAGAAAAAGAGCTTTTTTTTTTTTTTTTTGTCGTTGAAAATTTTAATATTTTTGATAAAATATGCTTTTTTATCACAAGTCCATGGATCTATATGATTTATACTTGCTTGCGTGAAAAATTGTCAATATCAAACATAAAACATAAACATTTACCTCAGTTTTGAAAACCCAAAATGGATTTCTGTCGAAAATATAACTTTGGACCGTAAATCCCAAATGAAGTTTCTTCTCTTCTCCCATTAAAAAAAAGAAAAGAAAAGAGACGTACCTCTTTTCCTTTCTTTTCTTCTTCTTCTTCTCTTTCTTCTTCTTCTTCTTCTCAGGCAGCCGCGGCCTTCTTCCTCCTTTTCTTCTTCTTCTTCTTCTTCCTCTCTCTCTCTTTCTCTTTTCTTTCCCTCTCTCTCTTTTTTCTTCTCTCTTCTTTCCCTCTTTTTTCTTTTCGGTTCCCCCCCCCCTTTTTTTTTTCAGGCGTACCACGCACCAACTAGCCGCTGGCTGTAGGTACGTGTCACGCTAAGACGAATGCTAACACTCCTCGAGCTCCAAGTTGTACGAACGGTTCAAAGGAGATCAAAGTTATATGGGCTCCACAGTAATGTATTTATTACATCTACACCGTTCATCTTTTTCAGTGATCATTTTAGAGCACTATCCAAAAAATGAATTATATCCCAAGATCATCTGGACCACACCAAAAATAGCAGCGGAGATAATATTTTCACCGTTAAACAATTCGTGGGGCCCACGGTAACGTTTATTTTCCATCCAATCTGATCTGATCAGACCTGAGTGGGCGATGATGTATATATTTTATCCATGTCGTCCATCCATTTTGCCATGTCATTTTAAGTCAGGATCTAAAAACTTGATAATATCCAATTCTCTGGTGGACCACACCATAGGAAATAAGAAACAGTGGTTATAAAATGGTCACCATTAAAAATTTCTTAAGGTCCACTGTAATGTTTATTTTCAATCTAACCTATTAATTGGGTCACACTGACGTGGATGAAGAGAAAACACACATGTCAGCTTGATCTAAAACTTTTGTAGCCCTCAATAAATTTTTTATGGTGAATGTTTAATTATTGTTGTTTTTTATGGTGCTATCCACCTGAGCTTTGGATGTGCCTCATTTTTGGGCTCATGCCCTAAAATTATTTGGCAAAATGAATTGACGGTGTGGATATAACACATTCATCACGGGCGGGGCCCAAAAAATTTTGACACGTGCTACACTTCACAATCCGAGTCCCGCCTAATTTGAGCCTTAAAAAATTGTACACGTGACATATATTAACTTAAAATTTAGCAATTAAATTATGGACTGCAATTGCTAACTCACAATGCCAAAATCAAATTGTTTGAATAGTTTTAATTGTTAATTTGTGGACTTTTATTTTTTAAAATAGGGCCTTTTGATTTTTTTCATGATTCACTATCCAATAAATGTCCATCAATTCATAAGTGGGATAATGACAATAAATTGCATGAATTTGAGGCTGATTTAGTGCATAGATTGGTCCTCCAAGTCAGCCCCAAATTGGCAACGCCATCTACCTGAATTTAATTTCATTTTTTTAAAGAACTATTGGGAGAAATAATATCAAGTTGTTAAGTATATAAATTAGATATTTAGAAAATTAAATATATGAATTTTGTAGTCAAATTCAGGTTATTTGGTTCATAAATTCATCAGACAGTCTGGTACAACTTCTCACCAAAGAGTGGACCGTTACACCACCATAAACATGTTCCAATTTATAAATGAATGCATATTTGGAATGCTTAGAATATTCCGGATTTAAACCATATTTTTTCATATTTTTTTGGCAAAAAAAAAAATTTGCGCTGTTACGGGCCGTTGCGCCCCCGTTTCCGTATCAGTTTCGGAGGGCACCGTTACGCCAACCGATACTGAAACAGGACACCTTGAGTCAAATTAGTATTAATAAGAATCTTTCCATCTACACATCCTCAGGTCAAGGGATTTAATAGAGCAACTGTAACTGCAAGTATCTTCTAGTCTATGTATGTTGGGTATTCTAGACTAATTACTTGCAAGCGATCTCGCCAATGGAAGCGATCGAAGGCCTCATCCAAGGAACCATCCATGAAACACTCACACACTCATGTTAGGGGGAAGGCATTTTGACACGAGTTGGGCCTGATGGTAGAGACCGTCCATACTGAAACTGAGTCATTCGCCCTAACACAAGACAACCAATATGAATGATGCAAGCATATCCAAGGAATTGTATGGTCATGGCCAAGGCATTGAGATCCATGGATCATAACTCTCCCCTGGCCATTGGGCAATGTGTCCAATCTTAGGGTGCCTAAGGATAACAAAGGTAAACCTCATAAACCCGTAATAATAAACATGTTCTACACACATTAACTTAGCCAATGAATGAATGAGTAATCCATGCATAAAACTAGGTCAAGGAGCAATCGAACATTGTGTGTGTGTGTGTGTGTGTTAGAGAGAGAGAGAGAGAGAGAGAGAGAGAGAGAGAGAGAGAGGTTATGACGAGTGGTGTTTGGCAAAAGTGTGTTGGTGGGCTCCCTGCTATTTCCAATTACTTGAGCATGTGCTTTACACCTTTTGGTCCCATTTTGTGCCTTGGTTCAAAACTTTGGTGCCTGTGGGGAACTCATCTGGAGGTTGTGATAATGAATAACAATAATCAGATTTTTGAATTTCTTGTTCACCCATCAGGCCGCGAACCCTTCTAGAGGGATGCATTGGTTATAAATAAAATGAAGACAGTTTGCTTGATGCTCTGATGATCCTGTTGAGTTGATGAATGGTGGCGGCACTGTGATATCGTAAATCTTATGATTTACGATACAATTCAACTCCTTTTACGATTTGTGATATGATAATGATTTGAACAACATTGCTTATTAACTTAAAATTGATTTTAATACTAAATCAATAGATTTGAGGTGAAAATAATGTACTGATCATAAAATTTAAGAGACATTTAATAACATAAAACCAAAAACAAAATACAAAAATAGAAAAAAGAAAAAGAAAAAGAGCTTCTTTTTTTTTTTTGTTGTTGAAAATTTTAATATTTTTGATAAAATATGCTTTTTCATCACAAGTCCATGGATCTATATGATTTGTACTTACCTGCGTGAAAAATTGTCAATATCAAACATAAAACATAAACATTTACCTCAGTTTTGAAAGCCCAAAATGGATTTCCGTCGAAAATAAAACTTTGGACCGTAAATCCCAAATGAAGTTTCTTCTCCTCCCATTTTCAAATACCACAAAGAACAAGTGTAAGATAGGTTTTAAAGACCCATCTTTCGACATGTATGGATCAGACGAGCCATGTAAAGGTTGAGTGGGCTTCTTGCCCAAAACTGCCCTCTAAGCTTTGTTCTTAACCATCACTTTTACTGAACCTGGAAAAAAGAAGCATATATTTCATGTGTTTAAGCTCATACAGGGTGTCATTATCTTTGCAGGGCATGTTTGGCTACGATGGGTATTTTATATTACAGACTGGCACAACGGAGTCTTGGCGAAAATCAGCTCGAAGACAATCAGCAGTGAGTTTTGTTTACTTCCCATCCAAGCTGGTTTTATATATATGAAATCCTTTTCTAGATGTTACCAGATTCCGGGCTTTTGTTTCGGGCCACATCTCCCATTCATCTGGGTCCCACTCAACACACAACGAGATGTCCAGTTTCTATCTTTTGTTGCTGTGTGAAAAGGGGTTAGATGACCTTTGTCACTGTTCCATCATGGGAATCTACTTTTTTTTCGTGATCTTGCTTCATTTTTTTGTTATGTATGCTACAGTTTGGAATGAAATTGTGGAAGCTGGTAAAAAGGAGAGGTCATGTTTGTTGGTTTTCTCAAACATGGGCTTGTTTTATGTAATTTTCTTGTCTGAACTTTTACATGTGAAAATAAAAGAAGGCCGAACCTGTTTGGCTGTCAAGTGAACCGTGGAAATGAAGACGCTGAATTTTATGAATTTATGGAATTTGCATTGATTTTTTTTTTTTAATTGTCTGCACGCCATGTTGGGGAATTTTGATGGCTTTGAACCATATATGATCTGTTGAAGAGGAGGGGTTATAGAGTCCCGCTCATGCCATGGATTGCTGGCACCCAAGATGCCATTCATCTGGAGTGTATGGCTTGGCTTGGCAATGTGAACCGTTGATTTGAAGAGTGTCACTGTAGATGGGAGATGGGGGGTTAGATGTAGGTTTGAATACAGTAGAGTCAAGAGAACTGGAATTTGGTAAAGCAATCTCTCGACAGGACGTGGCAGGATTGATCGGGTCCAGCCATATACTAGCACCAGAACAAATGGCCTATGCTTTCAAAATAAAACCCATCAGATAATCCTAGTCGTTGCTTTATTTTAATTTATTTTGATAATTCCAACTGTTTGTATCACTGCATATTTGACCATTAACATGATTTTGTTTTCCAACATCACTTTAATGGCCACAGGTAAGATGAATTAGATCGTCTAATAGATTTTCAAGACATTAACTATCCATGTGAGGGCCCTGCATATAGGCTGACCTGATTTTCACATCGGACCACGTGTACTGTAGAGAGATGGCTCTCCCAGATTCCGGTTCTTCTTTGTATCATCTCCTAAGAAATAATAGCCAAATGCAGAAGGTTTAATATCTTCTAATCAGAGAGATTCATGGGTATTCCTTATCCATGATGGGACCATGCTCATCAGATCAAGTTGAATATCTTCTAATCAGAGAGATTCATGGGTATCTCTTATCCATGATGGGACCCTGCTCATCAGATCAACGGTCGGATCGCAGAAACTTGGGCCCTCATTTTTAGAATCCTCCACATCAGCAAAAATGCGTTTTGCTGATGAACAGGACTCTGTAATTCAGGTAGAATGTATAGGCATGCAACATGTTGATCTGATGTAGGAAAATAGAGCAAAAACGGTTATGTAGGAAACACACAAAATTAGTCGGACTAGTTAAAATCAAATGATCCTGCCATTCAATTTGTGGCCGTCAAATATTGATTACTCAAAATAAAATGATTTGAGATCGAAATGCCAGGGTAAACCATATGTTTAGTGAAGATTATACGGCTCTCCTTGGTCGATTAAATACTTGCAAGCTGGATCAGAACAGTGAAGATACCCTAGTATGGAAATTGGACAAATCCAGCACATTTTCGGTTAAGTCCTTGTACATCTCTATTGGTAATCTCTATTGGTAGCGAATCCTCCGCCACTTTTGAGAACTAGAAAGAATAAGTGTGGAAATCTAAAGTTCCTCCAAAGATAGCAGCCTTCGGATGGCTAGTTGGAAAGAAGAAAGTCCTAAAAATTAACAATTTGAGGAAAAGGGGCATGATAATCACAAATGTTTGCCTGTGTTGTATGGCAAACGAAGAATCAGTAGACCATCTGTTCATTCACTGCCCACTTGTTAATCAAATTTGGCCAGTTTTTTATCCTTCTTTGGAATTTACTGGTCCTTTCCAGAATCCACAGGTCGGATGCTCAATGCCCGGCAAGGTGCTAGATTAGGGAATCAAAGAAAGGAGATTTGGAGAAGAGTCTCTAGTTAAAAGGGCGAAATACCTGATTGTAGAATGGGCTTCTAATGTTGGTTCCTTGATAGGATGTAATTTATCTTTTCTAGGCGAGTAGTCTATCCGCAATCTCAGCGGGCTGATTATCCTTATTTGTGTACTCCTTTATCATCTAATATAGAAATCTTTACCTTTCAAAAAAAAAAAACCATGCGTTCAGTAGGATTTGCAGGCTAATTTTGAGATACGGGCCCACAATTTCGATGGTCTCGATTGTCTCGTATATATGTTTAAACGTGGAGTCACTGCTTTTTAATAATGGTAGAGTCCTATCACGATAGTATACTATGCTGGCATCAACTGCAAGTGGCATGCATGTACCTTAATCCAGAACGTCGATCGGTGGTAGCTCCCAAATCAGACTGGTTGGACGATCCTGGCCGCTAATCAATGGACTTTTTTTTTTTTTGTAGTTATATATGGACTATTGAATATGTTTCTTTACAAGTTCCCATTTAATGGCCATAAATGAGATAGTTAGATCAGCCATTCAGTTTGTTTTTTGGTTCATGAACCATCTTTTGTAAGGCGTACAAGTTGGGGGCCATGGTCTGGTCTGGTCTGGTGACCCAGGCGTTGATCTGATGGGGTCCACAGGATCATGGGCCATACAAATCTCCACTGACGATACATCGTCATCATCATAGCCTGACCATTCCACTCTATCAAAGGCCAGATCTTCGGTCAGACCGTATATGATGGTGTCTACACCCTGGTATGAGTTTAAAATGTTATATTATTTGGATTACGGACCAGACATGATCCTCCTTTATCTGGGCTTCGGACCTAAATGAGAGCGCAATACTCCTAATGGCAAACAATGTAATCAATGTAATAGACCATTCCATAGTAACCCTGCTGGACGGTGCTGTAGGCCCCACCATGATGTTTGTGGTTCTTTTTTTTTTTTTTCATCCTGTCCATCCATTTTTTCAGAGGCAGATCCAAATCTCAGGTGGACCACACCACATGAAAGAGCGAAAGAATGGTAATTGAACGCTGACCATAAAAAACTTCTCATGGATGACTCTAATGTTTATTTGCCATCCAACCTGTTGATTAGGTCACACAAATCTTGATGAAAGTAAAACACAAATATCAGCTTGATCCCCCCCCCAAGAAATTTTTAATGGTGGGTGTTCAATCACCACTGTTTCCTGTGGTGTGGTCCAACTTAGAGTTGGATCTGCCTTATTTTTGGGCTAATGACCTAAAATGAGCTGATAAAATAGATGGATGGCGTGGATAAAACACATAAATCATTGTGGGGTCCACAGCACCGACCCTTGCACTGGGGGGGTCGCTGTCAAATCCGAGTCCTACAATCAACGAGTGAGTTAAATCTGGACCAGAAAATATCTACTGTTAACTTGGGCCTTTTAGTTTGTGCAAGTGGAGCACGTGTTCAAGTGATCTAAACCGTCGACATGCAATCTCCCGTGCATCTTGGTAAGCATAATTCTCTCCAAATATTGGATTCGTTGGTCGAGTTGATCCAATGGTTGCCATGATTGATTTTAGCTGATGTGATGTCAGATCACTTTTAACGGCCCAGATCAACCTGTGGGCCTGGATAAAATCGCGCCTACATATCCCATTTGTGTCTCATCATGATTTCCCATGAATCAAAATTTTCACAGATTGAAAGATCCCAGGGGTTGAATCTTGGCCTTGGATTGGTTTTAGACCATTGCTGTCCACAATTGAAGGGTGGGATTTTCCCGTTGAAATCTTTGCGTGTACGTGCCATCCAGTTGGGTACATCATATCAACTGTATAAATCTCCTATCCACAGATCAGAAGCCGAACATCGCCGATATGAGATTTCAAAACGTGGATTTAAGGCTCGTACATTACGGTGGAACCTTCGCTTTGCTATCTTATGCTTAGGACATGAGACTGCTGGAATCTTCCTGCGGCCACTTAGATTTTATGTGCCATCCAAACCGTTCATAAGGTCATTACCATGAGGATGAACTGAAAACACAAAAAAGTGAGACTGATCCAAAACTTCAGTGGCGTCACGAATATTTCAACAGTGAACATTTAATCACCTGCCCACCATGATGTATAGGTTTTATCTAGGGCTGTCAACGGGCCGGGGCTAGGGTAGGTCTCGGCCTGGATTTTGAACTGTTTAGGCTGGGCTGCCAGGCTGAATTTATTCAAAACTCTGTTTTTTAGGCCCGAGCCCGGCCCATTGACACCCTTAGTTTTATCCACACTGTCTGGCCATTTTAACGGATCATTTTAGGCTATTGCCCAAAACTAAGCTCATCCAAGGCCGGTCCTTACTCATGGCTCCATGGTAGGCTCAAGAGAGTTTCAACAAGAGGTCATGGGTTCGAGTACCCATTGTGGCCTGAGTGTGTGGGTTTGTGTGGGAGTGTAAGTGTGTAAAAGAAAAAAAAAAAACAAAATCTCATCCAAGGTTCAAGTGCACCTGACCGACCAACTGTGGTAATGATGCCAGTGTTGAAACCTTTAAGGCTCACCGTTATGTTTATTTTCCATCCAATTTGTTCATAAGTTCACATGTACCTAAACGAATGAAAAACATTGTTGCTGCTACCCATTCTGTTGCTGCTACCAATTCAATCAAATTAGGCCACACGTGTAAGCGAGGGCTCAAGTTGATTATTCATGTGAGAGTAAAATGTATGCATGTCAAAGTCTACTTGACTTAGAGGTTATGATTAAATTGCCGGTGTCCCCTGTGCCGAGATGGATAGATGTCTCGTGATAATAAACATGAGTTTATGGCTTTATGAATTTTTTCTTTTATTACTCTTTAGGTTTGTATACCTCTCAAATAAAGAAGAATGTACAAATAAATGGAATAAGGCTGAATAAATGCTGACTTTGTTGATATTAAAATGTATAGTCAATTACAATCGATAAAGTATCAATCAACTAGATAAATAAACAAAAACTAAACTAGGATAAATACCTACGAATGATCGAGGTGGGTGGTCAGCAAGACGTGACTGGGTTGGTATGAACAACTGAATCAGAACTCAATTGAACATGATCCAACAACTTAAGGTTGAGAATCTCTACCCATAAGGTACTATAGCGGGATCTGCTATGCAGTAGCTACGTATGCTATGGTAAATTAAGGAAAGATAAATGAAAAGAAGATAAATCTGTTTAGTATGAGGCCTCGAGCTCTTTTTCATGTGCTCATTTTATAACTTGTCGATGTAATGAAAACCTCTTGCTGGGCTTCCTTATTGCTTCTGGATTCTTCGTGCTCTCGCCCAAGTTCCAGATATGGGAATTTCCTTGATTACTATGGAACTTGCGACTTTGATTAGGAAAAAAGACTCCAATTAGATCCAGACTCGCTAGCTTCTCGGATCTCCTTCTCGTAGATAATCTGTCGCGAAGATGTTCGTGACCCACTAAAGACTAGGCCTGGAACTACCAAAGTTTCTCTGATGAAGACAATTAGACCAAGATCCACGAACCTCAAGGGCTATATCTGGACCAATTATGACCATTCAAAATCTCTGTTGATGGCCTATCTTGTAGACTTCGAGATGTTGGATGGTCCAAATTAAACCACTCCCACATTTGACCATTCAATAGGTGATGGTCTGGAGTGAGGTAGGGTTTGACGCATGGTATTGATCTATTATCGGATTAAGTTGGATCTAGTTCTCCCATTCTCTTAATTTACGGAATGGGGAACCTGATCAAAATGATGTATTTGTCTTTCCTGACTTAGGCCTGAACCACATATTGATTGACCCGGACATAGGTCCGATCTCTTGATGTTTAGAACCTTCTCGATCGTTGCTGCCTTTCCAAACGTTTTTAGGAAGATCTCCCATTTTGGAAGGATCGTGAGAGACGACCTCATCGAGAATATCATTGCCACATTTGTGATAGATTCATTCTCTTGGTAAGTATTTTATAGACGTGCCTAGTACGCTGCTGTAGACACCCCACCCAGGCTAATATCTTGAGAAAGCTAACACAATCCGAGAACCATGATCATACTCAAACCGAACCCTTATCCGAACCAAACCATAATCCAAATCGAACCCTGAACCGAACCAAACCCTAATCTGAACTAAACCCTAATCCAAACCAAGCCTTAGACCCAGCCTAACTCTAGCTTAATCCCTAATTCGAACCCCAAACCCTACCCAAAACCGCAGCCATTTCCCAAACCTGATCCAAACCCTAACCAAACTTAAGCCATTACGAGTCATCATTCAAGCCAAAGCATACCCAAACCTTCACTCATTATCAATCCATTTTTTGAGCCACTTCAAGTCATGATCGAGCCAATTTTGAACTATTTCAAGTTAAATATCCAAAACGGACTTTGTTCCACTCTCAAGACCCAAAAAAAGGGCCCACCGATAAAAATTCAGGAGAAACTGTACTCGAGCGATAATCCGATTACCGCCGCCTCTCAAAAATTTACGCGGCTCTAGCTGGACGAACTTTGGACCAAACCCAGCCTGGGCGGTAGTTCGATTAGCGCCGGCGGTAATCCAATTACCTTCGCGCGCAAGATGCGTGTGTCCTCTGAGTAACAGCTGTCACAACATCCGAAAGTCAACTTTCATATAGATTTACCCCTGTAGGTCACCCTATTTACCATTTTTACTAACATCACCAACCACCAAGAGCCAATAAGAGCATGCCATGTGGCATTCCTCTCCTTTCAACCAATTCCAAGCTGTCATGTCAACTTTTACCCCTCCCAAACCCAGCAATTACAGCAATGTCATCAGAAAATGCTATAAATAACCCTCTCCTCTTCTCATTTCACACAACTTCTTATTTCCAAGGCTAAGTGAGAGAGAGAGGGAGAGAGGGAGGAAGAGAGTGAGGGTGAGGAGGAGCTCCCAAGCTTCCAAGTCTAGATTTTTCAGTTATCCCTTTACCCTACTTCCTACCTTCCCAACCATCTCAATCCCCAAGTCTAGCCCGGATTGATCATGGCCCAGTCCATGTCTTAGCGTACTTAAGATTAAGCTAAAGATCCATTCATTTTACATATAAGCATTCATTATGACATCTATTCCCTTCTCAACCCCCCTGCTTCTCTAAATTTCTAGTGAACGTATGCTATATGACTTGCCGTACATCGGATCTTGTCACATCAGAAATTCCTAGCGATCTAGTCCACTTTTCTTTACCTTTTTACATAAGCATCATTACATCCACCCTCTAGATACATCATTCGACGTATGCTCTGTGGCTTGCCGAAATCTCGGACCTTGCCGCATTAGAAATCTGTGTGTGCCTAGTCCTAATCCAACCATACCATTCATCCCTTGAGATTTCTTACCACACTGAGTAGAGATTGTACATTTGTACGGGTAGAGAAGGTGCCTAATACCTTCCCACTTTGTAATCGAGGTCCGTTACTTGAAATCCCGGATCACAGACCAGGAGTCAACCTAAGGTAAGAGAGTCTTTGGATTTCTCTAACGCGGGTTCTAGCCAACTGTGAGATTCTGAGATTAATTGGCTAGTGGCGACTCCGACATCTACAAATCAGCCTAATCACCCCCATCACAAATACATAATATATAAATCAGTGTAGGCACCGATTTCCAGCATTCACAGCTGCCTTATAAATAGGCACATTGATCGTGGCTACAAGACATGAGTAAGGGTTTGTGCCATCGCATTAATAACGGAATGCGTAACGCCGAAGGAAAATCAACTGATGATTTCTTCGAGAGTGAGTACGTCTTTCGTATTTGTCAAACACGTATTGTCATCACATGGCATATTTTTATTGGACCACATTAGGATGCCGAAAGTGGGTGTAAACAAACACAAATATAAGATTGATCAAAACTTACACGATTCCTAATAAGTTTTTAATGGTGGGTGTTCAATCCTCACTATGCAGCCCTCTTGAGCCTTGGATCTACTTCATTTTTTGTTTCATAATATAAAGTTATCTAAAAAATGGATAGATAATGTGGATAAATCCTATACATCCCAATGAGCTCATAGAGCCATGCCTACCCAATCCTCATCCCACGAAGTCCAAGCTACTCATAGAAGGAGGTGGGTGGATCCCTAACTATGGGGCCACCTTGATGTATATGGCTTACATCCATGCTGTCGATATGTTTTTCTAGCTCATTTTAGGGCATTGTCCAAAAAATGAAGCAGATCCAAATCTTAGGTGGACCACACCACAAGAAACAATGGTGGATGACCATTAAAAACTCATGAGCCACAAAAGCTTTGGATCAACCTGATACTTGTTTGGTCCCTTCATCTAGGTAATTTTGACGTTATCAACAAGTTGGATGGCAAATAAACATTATGGTGGCCCCCAAATTTTTTAATGGTCAATCAACATTGTAACTTATGGTGTGGTCCACATAAGATTTAAATTTGCTTAATTTTTGGGATCATGACCTAATAATATCTTTCAAACTGGATGCATGGATGGGATGCAAGGAATGTACATCATGGTGGGCCCCATTGTTTGGGATTCACCCATCCACCAATGCCGCATCCACCGTATAAATCATCAGTGCTTTCTGCGCTTCTTGTTTCGGGGAGTTCCTGCAACACAGAATCCTATGGGACTCACCAGGTTGTTAGTAAGAAATCTACTCCGCCCATCAGAGTCATTAGATCACGTAAAGATAAGGGCCCAAAAATGAACTAGATGCAATCCTTAAGTAGTCCATGCCATAAGAAATAATGGGGAATGAACCCCACCATTAAAACCTTATTGGGATCACATAAGTTTTATATTAGGGCGATATTTGTGGTTTCCCTTTGTCCTAGTGGGAATCACCTTACGAACTAACATATAAACATCATCGTGAGCCCTGAAAGGTTTTAATGGCGGGCATTTCTATACCCATTGTTTTATGTGGTGAGGCCATTTGGGATTTTTTTTTTCTATCTCATTTTTGGGCTCTCATGCTAACATGACCAGTAGAAATTGATGGATAGAGTCAATTTCACATGGACATCTTGGTGGGCCTCACAGAGTTTTGTGTTGTAGGAACTCTCCTACGTCTATCCTTTAGATGTTGTTCAAGTCCTCATGCATCAGGACGTAATAAGTCCTCTCCAAAATTTGAGTTTTTTGGGGCAAATAGCCTCGTACTGTGGGCTCTTGTTTCCAAAGGAGAAAGGTTTTTTGAAAAAGGGGCATGCGGAAACAAGTTTTTTGAAAAAGGGGCATGACCCTACAAAAATAAGGATTCGGCCCACATCTTGGTCGATCTGATCCATTTATTTTAATGAAATATCCATGAACCTAAGAAGGATTTTTTCAATTTTCTATTTGAAGCTCTCTGTATCCCAATAAGCCCCGCATAAGATGTGGATGGGTTCAAAATGTGGGGCCCTTGCCACATGAGGGTTATTTGCCCATTTCCTTCTTCCTTAGTTTTTCCACGGGAGGGGAGGAGGGTGTGAAAGTGAGGATGGTGTTTCTTTTTGTTCCATTCCTTTTTCCTTCCTTTTTCCTTCCTTTTCCTTTTTTAGTTCCCTACAGTTTAATTGTTTTTTAGTTTTTTCTTGTTGGGTATGAATGGTGGGAGTTTGTGAAAGGGAAAAAGGTGTGGAAGAATGCTGTAATGGATGAATTTTTTTAATGGAAGAATGTTGCAGTGGATGAATTTTATAATAGAAGAATTTTGTAATGAATGAATGTGATGAATGTTGAAGTGGATGAATGTTGTAATGAATGAATGTTGAGATGAAAGTATGTTGCATGGTGGATCATCGATATTTACTGTGGATCATCGATATTCAGTATGGATCACCAATATTTACTATGGATAGCTAATATTTAGTGTGGATCGCTGATATTTAGTGTGGATCGCCGATATTCAATGTGGACAGCCGATATTCATTGTGAATCGCTGATATTTTCACTGTAGATTGTCGATATTCAGTATGGATCACCAATATTCACTGTGCAATACCGATATTTACTATGGATTATTAATATTCATTGTGAATCATTGATATTCACTGTGAGTTGCCAATATTTTCATTGTAGATCGCTGATAATCATTGTGGGTCATTGATCCTATGAAAATGGCCATAACTCCCTCGTTACATGTCTGATTTGGGTGATCTTATACTCATTGGAAAGATAATTTGATAAAATTACAAATGGATTTAGAATAATCTCATATGGACACCATTTGATTATTTAAAATTGGGCCCAAAGTTCATCATTTATTGTGAACTACAGATATTCACTATGGGTCACCAATCTTATGAAAACTGTCATAACTCTCTCGTTACATATTCGATTTGGGTGATCTTATGCTCGTTGGAAAGAAATTTAATGAAATTTTAAATAACTTTGGAATAATATCATTTTAAAACCATTTGATTATCCAAAAGTGAGCACAAAGTTCATTATTCATTGTGGACAACAGATATTCCCTATATGTCATCGTCCCCATGAAAGTGACTATAACTCTCTCGTTATGTCTGATTTGGGTGAATTTATGCTAATTGGAAAGATAATTTGATGAAATTTGAAATGAATTTAGAATTATATTATTTAGACATCATTTAATTATCTAAAAGTGGGTTCAAAGTTCATCATTCACTATGGGCCGTAGATATTCACAGTGTAGCTCACCGATCCCATGAAAATGGCTATAACAGCCTAGTTACATGTTCAAGGTGATATTGTACTTGTTGAATTAATAATTTAATGAAATTTCAAATGACTTTAGAATCATCTTATTTGGACACCATTTGATTTCTTAAAAGTGTACCTAAAATTTATCATTCATTGTGGACCATAGATATTCATGGGTTACTGATCCCACAAAATAGCCATAACTCGCTCGTTACATGTTTGATTTATGTAATCTTATAACTTTCTCGTTAAATATCCGAATAAGATGATTATAAAGTTATTTGAAAGTTCATCAAATTATCTTTTCAACGTATATAAGATCACACAAATCAGACATGTAACGACAAAGTTATGACTATTTTCATGAGATCACTGATCCATAGTGAATATTTGTGGTCTATAATAAATGATGAATTTTAGAACCACTTTTGAGCAATCAAATGGTGTTCGAATAAGATAATTTTAAATTCATTTAAAATGATATTAAATTATCTTTCCAACGAGTATAAGATCACCCAAATCAAATATGTAACGAAAAAATTATGGTCATTTTCATAGGATCAATGACCCATAGTGAATATTTAGGGTCCACAGTGAATGAGGAGTTTCAAGCCCACTTTTAAGCAATCAAACAGTGTCTAAATGATATTATTCTAAAGCCATTTAAAATTTCATCGCATTATTTTTCCAACAAGTACAAGATTACTTAAATCAAACATATAACGAGGGAGCTATGGCCGTTTTTATGGGATTTGCGATCTATATGAATATCTGCATTTTACAGTGAATGATAAACTTTGGACCCGTTTTTGGACAATCAAATAATGTCCAAATGAGATGATTTTAAAGCCATTTCAAATTTTAATAAATTATCTTTTCAATAAGCACAAGATCACTCAAATTAGACATGTAACGAGGGGGTTATGACTGTTTTCATAAAATCAGTGACCTACAATGAATATATACGGTCCATAGTAAATGATGAATTTTAGGCCCACTTTTACACAATTAAATGGTATTCAAATGAGATAATTCTAAATCTATTTGAAATTTTATCAAATTATCTTTCTAACGAGCACAAAATCACCCAAAAGAAACACATAACGAGGGAATTATGACCATTTTTGTAGGATCAGTGATCCATAATAAATATCTATGGTCTGTAGTGAATGATGATCTTTAGGCCCACTTTTTGGCAATCAAGTGGGTTTCAAATAATATTATTTCAAATTCATTTAAAATTTCATCAAATTATCTTTCGTACAACCATAAGGTCACCCAAATCGAACATGTAATGGGGGAGTTATGATTGTTTTCATGAGATAGGTAACCCATAGTGAATATTTACGGCCCACAATAATTGATAAATATTACACCCACTTTTTGGTAATTGAATGATGCATAAATGAGATGTTGCTAAAATTATTTGAAAGTTTATTAAATTATCTTTATAATGAGTATAAGATGACCCAAATCGGACATGTAATGAGGGAGCTATGGGTGTTTTCGTGGGATTGGTGACCCATAGTGAATATATACAGTCCACAATAAATTATAAACTTTGAGCATACTTTTAGATAATTAAATGGTGTCCAAATAAAATGCTTTTAAAAACATTTAAAATTACATCAAATTATCTTTTCAAAGAGTACAAGATCATCCAAATTTGACATGTAACGAGGGATTTATGACCTTTTTGTGAGATCAGTCACACAAAGTGAATATCTACGATCCACATTAATTATGAAAATTTGGCCCACTTTTGGGCATTCAAGTAGTGTCAAAATAATATGATTCCAAATTTATTTAAAAGTTCATCAAATCATCTTTCCAACAAGTACACGATCACCCAAATTGAACATGTAACAAGTGAGTTATAGTCATTTTATAGAATTGGTGACCCACAGTGAATATCTACAATTCACAGAGATTGATAAACTTTGGACCTACTTTTAAGAAATCAAGTGGTTTCCAAATGAGATGATTCTAAATCCATTTGAAAGTTAATCAAATTATATTTCTAACGAATATAAGATCACCTAAATCGGACATGTAATGAGAGAGTTATGGCTATCTTCGTGGGATCTATGACTCACAGTGAATGATGAAATTTGAGTTCACTTTTGGGCAATCAAATAGTGTCCAAATGAGATATTCAATAGTGATTTAAAAGTTAATCAAATTATATTTTCAATGTGCACAAGAACACCTAAATTACACATGTAACGAAGGGGTCATGTCCATTTTCAAGAGATCGGTGACCCGTAGTGAATATCTGTCGTCCACGGTGAATGATGAACTTTCGAACCACTTTTGGATAATAAAATGGTGTTCAAATGAGATGATTCTAATGCCATTTGAAATTTCATCAAATTGTATTTCCAAAGAACACAAAATCACCTAAACTAGACATGTATCGAGGGAGTTATGGCTGTTTTCGTTGGACTGATACCTCACAATGTATATCAATGATCCCACATTGAACAATGACCTTTGGGCCCACTTTTGGGAAATCAAATGGTATCAAAATAAGATGATTCCAAAGCCATCTGGAAGGTCACCAAATTATATTTCCAAGAGCATAAGATCACATAAATCAGACATGTAATGAGGGAGTTATGGTCATTTTCTTAGGATCGACGATCCATAGTGAATATCTGCGATCTACAGTGAAAATATCTACGGTCCACAGTGAATATCAATGGTCCATTATTAATATCAGGGGTCCACGGTGAGTATCAAACAGTTCACTGTTAATATCAGCGGTCCGTGGTGAATAGCAGCAGTCCACTGTTAATATCAGCGGTCTACGGTGAATAGCAGCAGTCCACTGTTAATATCAGCGGCCCACTATTAATATTAGTGGTCCACAGTGAATATCAACAGTCCATTGTTATTATTAGTGGTCTTCGGTAAATATTACCATATTACTGTTAATATCTGCGATCCATGGTGAAAATATATGCAGTCCACTGTTAATATCAGTGGTACGTAGTGAATATCAGCGGTCCGCAGTGAATATCAACACTCCACTATTAATATCAGCGGTCCACAGTGAATATCAGCACTCCACTATTAATATCAGCGATCCACAGTGAATATCAGTGGTCTACTGTTAATATTAGCCGTTCATAGTGAATATCAACGGTCCACGTCTGTTAATATCAACACTCCAAATTGAATATCAGCAGTCTACTATTAATATTAGCAGGCCACAATGTTTATCAGTGGTCCACTGTTAATATCAGCAGTCCATAGTGAATATCAGTAGTTAACTATTAATATCAGTGGTCCACAGTAAGTACCAGCGGTCCACAATTAATATCAGCTGTCCACAGTGAATATCAATGATCTATACTAAATATCGGAGATTCATAGTGAATATCAACAATCCACACTGAATATCGGTGATCCACCATACAACATTCATCTATTATAACATACTTCCATATCAAAATTCTTTTATTACAAAAATTCATCCATTATAACAATCTTTCATTGCAAAATTCATCCATTACAACATTCTTCCACACCCTCCTCCCTCTAACAAACTTTCACCATTCATACTAGGAAAAATACAAAAACAAAGAAATAAAAATACCCTCCTCTCTTCCAGAAACTCCAACTATATATATATAAAAACTAAAAAACAACTATAAAGGGAACCAATGAATTAAGAAGGAAAGAAGAAGTAAGAAGGAATGGAAAAAAAAAATATATCATCATCTCTTTTATCCCCTCCTCCATTCCTATGAAAAAATGAAGGATTAAAGAAACGGTCAAATAGTCCTCATGTGACAAGGGCTTTACATTTTGAACCCGTCTACATTTTTTGTAGGATCAAGTTGTATTGAAGTAAATCCATCTTGTCCACATGTAAGAGATTTTAATTTTATATCATTGACCAAGTTTGAGGACAACTCATCACAGATGAATTACACCAGAGGAAACAATTCATAATTAATGCATAATATTAATATTAGTATAGTTATGGGCTTACATAAAGCTTCAAACAAAAAAATGAAAAAAAAGAAAAAAGAAAAAAAGAAAAAAAGAAAAAAACTTATGCACCATGCTTTGGCTGTGGTAGGGAGTCATTTTTGTTCTCCCAACGAGGAAAAAAAAAAAAATAGTGACCAAAGACTGAAAAAATGTAAATATGAAAGGAATGAGTTAACGCAATGACCACATCATGCTATGAGGCTTTTGGGACCAAAAATCATCATCCTACCACCTTTGGGCTGCAGTCAGGTAGAAGCTAGGTGGGGCTCACGTAACGCTTACCGTGATGCTCGTGATGAATCCACCCGGTCGATCAGATCAGCAGCTAGGTGGGGCTCACCGTGATGCTTGTGATGAATCCACCCGGTCCATCAGGTCAGCAGCTAGGTGGGGCTCACCATGATGATTGTCCTGAATCCACTCGGTCCATCCGTTCTAGCAAGGACATGAGCCCAAAAATAAGAAGATCCAAAATTCAAGTGGGCTGCATGACATGAAACAATGAGGCTTAAATGTCCATCATTCAAATATTCCTGAGGCCACAAAAATTTTGGATCAGGTCACCTGTTATGTTTTCAGTTCATCCCAGTGGAAATGACCTTATAAACGGTTCGGATGGCATATAAGCATCATGGTGGACCTAAGGAGGTTTCATCAGTAGGCATTTCACTGCTCACGTTTTCCTATTATGCGGCCTACTTAAGTCTTGTATCTGCCTCTTTTTTGGGCTCATATCCTAACATGAGCGGACAAGACTGATGAACGGATTGGATTTCTCACAAACAGGCCCCACCTAGCTTCTGACGGCTGAAACTTCATGCAACAGGCTGTCGCATTCCATATCAAATGATTCTCCAAATTAGGAAAGGGAAAACCATATCATGCTACGTGTACGGATTATATATCAGGCCATGAAACTCGCCAGAATCTCAGCTGGGAAGGGGCAAATAGACCCATCTGTGGTTTTTCTATTTTGGGAATCCAATCCAGAGTTTTGTGCAAATCTATGGCTAGGATTTGTTTATATGTTTTTCTTGGAGCCTTTTCCGTATCTTGGATTTCATCGGAAAAGACCTTAGTTTCAGATCCTAAAGAAGGGGGATTTTTTATTTTTTATTTATTGTTGTGTTTGGTAAGGATCGGACAGCTGGTCAGTGGCCCACGGATCAACGAAAAGGCAATGGTTTACTGTAGGAAACGGATTGGCTATCGGTGCTCTGTGGGCCCCACCATGATGTATGTATTTCATCCATTCCGTTCATCCATTTTTACATATCATTTTATGGACTAATCCAAAAAATGAGAGGGATATAAATCTCATGTGGACCACACCACAGGAAAACAATAGTGATTGGATATCCACCATTAAAATCATCCTAAGGCCCAATGTACTGTTTATTTGACATCCAATCTGTTGATTAGGTCTTACAGGCCCAGATGAAGGGGAAAAAACAAAAATCACCTTGATTAAAAACTTTTATGCCTCCGAAAGGTTTTTAATGGTCGACGCTCATTCAACACTGTTTCCTGTAATGTGGTACATTTGAGATTGGGATATCCCTAATGTTTGGTCTCATACCATAAAATGATCTAGAAAAATAGATGGACGGCATGGATGAAACACATACATCATGGTGGGGCTCACAGAGCACCGACCATCAGCCATTGGCTGGTGGCAGGGGGAGTAGCCAATCCGTTTCCCAAATGGACCACACAACGGGAAACAGTAGGAATTTAATGTCCACCGTTGAGATCAAGTTGAGATTTGTATTTTCCCTTCATTCATGTCTGTTTTATCTTTTGAACAGGTTGGATGACAAATAAACATCACCGTGGGCCTTAGGAAGGTTTCAACGGTGGATGTCATTATACCCATTTTTTCTTTAGGTGTGGTCCACCTGAGCTTTGGATATCCTTTAAATTTGGACTGTTGCGCTAAAATGAGCTGATCAAAGGGATGGATGGCATGGATAAGACACATACATAAAAATGGGCGTCATAGAGTTTATTCGTACTTAGTACCCAATCCACGTTCCGTTGGGAATGCTACAGGAATGTTTCAATAGTGGGCGTCCCATTCCCTTTGTTTGCTGTGTTATGGCCCACTTTAGTTTGGATCTGTCTCATCTTTAGCTCACATAGTGATATGAGCGGGCACAACGGACGGTGTAGATATCACACAGACATCGAGTCGGCCGGTGGACCTCTTTGTTGAAGTTCTCGTCCTACTCTGTCATGCAGACCATTGATCTGGTGTATCGAATCTGGGATGGACTAAGCTCCGAATATCTGCCAGACCCGAAATTCCTATCCATCCGATCTCCAGCCATATCTTCATTGGTATATTTTAATGGCCCTAATAGACCCTAATAGAAGGATAGTATCATCCTATCTTTAGTATATTTGTAGCATGGTCCTTCCATAGGGACCCATACGATCAACGATCGGGATGATCTGACCATAAGCTCTGTACAAACTAGGGCTGCCCAGAGTCAGAGTTAGCTAAAAAAGCTCACTTGACTTGGCTCGGATGGGCTTGACTTGAAAGGCCGAGTCAGGGCGAGTCAAGCTTGTTTTTTAAAGCTTGAGTCGAGTTCGAGCCAAGTTCAACCATGGTGCATTTCAACTCGACTTGAAGCTCCAACTCAACTTGGCTCGATTAATATCTTTTAATATTTTATATATATAAGTTTTTTTTTTTTTTTTTTTAAAGTTAAAACTTCAAAATTTTTACTAAAAAACCCTTTTTGACTCTATCTGTCCCCATTCCCTCTCTTTCTTTCCCTTACCCTACCGAGCAGAAGGAGCTCGCACAGCCGCACCCAACACGGTAGCCCGAGACTCTCTGTCGCTTTCTATCTCTCTCTTTCTCTCATTCTCCTAATTTCTCCAAGCAACCCGCGCAGCTCACTCGGCGACTTCGAGCAACCCACACCCAATCCCAACTCGGTGACTTATCTCAGGCCCACTCAGCCCATTCGGCCACAACAAAGGTAGGTGAACAAGCTCAACCCGACTCGACTCGAACCACTAGCTCGACTCGAACTTGACTCAAAAGCTTTGGCAAACAAACCAAGCTTCAATGTTGAGCTCGAGCTCGAACTCAAGTATAGCATGGATGAGTCGAGCCGAGCTTAGCCCACCTCAACTCGACTCAGCTCAATGAACAACCCTGGTACAAACTGAGAACCCAACCATGCTATACATGGGAGCAGATTAGGCGAGGCGCCAGTAAGAGCTTAATGGGTGAGGTCCAGACTGTCAAGTCACTTTTACCTATGTATATCTACACTGACTATCAATCTTTTCAACTCCTCCTAGGACATGGTCTAAAAAAAAATGATGGAAATCCAAATCTCAAGTAGACCACACCATAAGAAACAATCGTGATTGAAGGCCCACTATTAAAAAATTCCTAAAGCCACAATAATATTTATTTACACAAACCTAAATGAAGAATATTTATTTACACAAACCTAAATGAAGAGAAGACACTAACATCAGCTTGATCCAAAACTTTGGTGGCCTCGGGAAGTTTCTAATAGTGGGCATTCAATCCCTATTGTGCGGTCCACATAAGATTTGGATCTACATCGTTTTTGAAACCATGCCTTAAAATGAGTTAGAAAAACTGCTGGACAACTTATATATATAATATATATACTAAGGTAGACCCCACAATTAGGCACTCACTCATTAGCCTGTTACCCTCTAAGCTCCCACTTGTGATGCGGACTTGGTGAGGCAGGGAAACACAACTTGGGAAGGCTATAACCAAGGTTCACGTTGATGTATGTGTTGTATGTCCCTCTTTGGCCGGTTCATTTTAGACCATGGCCCAAACATGAAGCGGATCGGAATCTAACGTGCACCATATCACAGGAAATAGTGTTAATCAAATGCCCACTATTAAAAACTTCTCGTGAGATAAAAATGCTTCTTATGAGCTTATGAGGTTTTTAATGGTAGGCATTCAATCACCACTATTTTCTGTGGTGAGTACATCAAAGATTTGGATATGCTTCGAGTTTGAGTTCATGCCCTGAAATGAGTTGACGAAACGGATGAACAATATGGACATACAACATGTATATTAATATATATGCCCTGAAATGAGTTTGAGTTCATGCCCTGAAATGTTTCAACCTCTATTGTTGAAACATTTATGGGCCACAAATATTTTAGATCAAGCTAATATATTTGTGTTTTAAGTTCATCCTAGTGAGAATAACTTTATAAATAGTTTCATAGTATATAAGCATATCATTAGGACCCGAAAGGGTTTCAACGATGGTCATTTTTTCCATGGCGTCTTGGTCTTTTTCCTTACCATAGTGTGTCCTACCATTGTAATCTCATTGGGTCCACCTCAATGTTTTTATGTCATCTATATCGTTCATATGGGTCCACCCTGATGTTTATATACCATCTATACCGTTCATAAAGTCATTTCTACTGGATGAACTGAAAACACAAAAACATTAGTCTCATACAAAACCACCCATGTGGTCTAAGAATATTTCAACTGTGGATGCCCAATTCTCACTGTTTTCTATCATGCTGCTCACTTGAGTTTTTAATCTGCCTCATTTTTCATATCCAATCATCGCATAACTTTTGAGGCACCCCGCAATATCCAGCTACCAGCGAGAGCGGATTAGGTTAGACCCTGCCTCACCCAAGAAACTATAACACTTACCGTGGGCCCACCCTGATGTATCTATCCTGTATCTACGCCGTCCATCCTTTTTATCCAAATCATTTCAGTGCATGATTCAATAAAAATAAGCGGATCCTATTATTAGGTGGACTATACCATAGAAAACAGTGGTGATTGACCATTAATGAGCTACAAAAGTTTTCGATCAAATTGATATATATATATATATATATATATATATATATTCCATTCATGCTGGATTATGTGACCTTATGAACGGATTGGATTGGATGAAAAATAAACACTGCGAAAAAATTAAGGTGCGCCCTAAGAAGTTTAACGGTATGACATTCAATCAACAGTGTTTCCTAGAGTATGGTCCACCTGAGATTTGGATTTTCTTCTTTTGAGATCATGCCTTTATAAATGATATGGAAAAACAGATTTACGGCATGGATACAGCATATATTCGTTAAGGTCGGCACCACGTAAGGTCCGCACCGTCTTGAGTGAGGCCGGGGTCTCACCGCAGGCAATCCGCGTCCGATGTCCGGGGTAACATCTCAGCGGGTGAGTCCCTGATCATGGGCGTTACCTCCACGTGTTTGTTGCATATCCACGCCGTCCACCCGTTTTAGCTAGATTATTTTAGGGCATGGTCGATAAAATGAAGCAGATACAAATCTCAGGTGGACCATACCACAGGAAACAAAGGAGATTGAATACCTACCGTTGAAAACCTCTCGGGGGCACAGAAGTGTTGGATAAGCTGATATTTGTGTTTTCCCTTCATCCAGGTATTAGGTTCGATGGCAAACAAATATCATGGTGGTCCCTAGGAAGGTTTCAACGGTAGCATCATTATCCCCACCATTTCCCATGGTGTGGTCCACTTAAACTTTGGATCTGCCTCATTTTCATCCCCTAAAATGATCCAACAAAACGGATGAACAGCACAGGATAAAACACATACATCACGGTGGGACCCACAAGGTCGTGTCACCAACTACATCCCTGGCAATCCGCCTCCTCCCATCCCCATCTTTTTGCGCAATGTCCCACCAGATGAACGGTTCAGATCGCCAGATCCAGCCCCCATCTAAACACAATTCAGCTGTAGCCCACTTCTCTAATCCAAACAAACTGGATTGGTCGGGTGCATGGTGGGCCCCACCTTTAAAAAAAAAAAAAAGAACCCCTTGATACTGTTCTTCTCCCAGAGAGTCTGCATTTGTGCCATGTCCATGAACTGCCCATTTTTCTAAAGATCCAAACAAGCCACACTCGGTAGGTTGCTAGCTCCAAAGGGGACACAAATCCCAGTCCCCGGATCACATTGTCCGGTCCAGAGTACTTGAGAATGTCAGACCCCTCTCCACGATCTCGTGGCCCACCCCTTCTACGCGTTTTTTTTTTATATATATAATCAAATCACCCAAAATTCCATCACCATTTTCATATTCAAGAAGACTTCCCACGTTCTGTCGATTCCCTCAACATTATCTGTCTCACTCTAATTCTCCACTAAATCGCTCGTTTAAGTCCTAACCAATCCTGGGTTTTAGCCCATTTCAATGACTGATCCAGATCCTACATTCTAAAATACAAATCTAACTTCCATGATTTCATTTTTAAATTGCATCTGGAATTGTGTTTTCTAGGCTTCATAAGTCAGATGTTTTTAGAACACATGGAGGGATGCTCTTTTTTTTAGTTGATCTATCATTGTCTGAATTTGGTCATGCTCTGAGCTGTTAGATGCCCTGGGACCCACCAGCGATAATCGCCATACAGAAAACTTGGGCCCACCTGATTATTTATAACTAAGAATGTTGAGATATTGGTATTGAAATTGATTTCAGTTCTCTGCAATATTCTCAGGAGCTGTTTGTATAAGTATGTCTAATCTCTGTTGATAATCCAACCATCGAGAGCGGCTCAGCTTCTCTCAGCACTCTGACGGTAGACTGTTCAATTCACTACAGACGTCTGATCGAGAAAAGAAATGGACCCCATAGGAGCATTGTCTGAGCTAAATTGGAGCTCGTTCAGTGGAGTGGCGACAGCTGATGATGAGGCTGAATTCATGTCGCAGTTGCTTGGTGGCTGTCCGTTTATGAATGCGAAAGATTGCGATCCGAGTGTCGGGGTGTCGTCGGCTTTTTGGTCTGGTTATGAATCTACGAGCATTGCGATTGGTGATGAGAATGTGCATTACAATTGTGAGGATGTGATGAATTCTAGCCTGCAATGCTGGCCACAAGAGAACACTAGTAGTCTATTCTGCAAAAATTATCACTTGGGTGATGCTAATTCGGTCTCGCTGATGAATGATGGGACCGCGATGATGGACATTTGTATGGTGGATGAGGAAAATATCAGCTCGTCGCTGCAGTTGATTGGCGGTAATGTATTCGAAGATGCTTGCTTGAATGAAGAGATGAACTGTGATGGTTTGGGAGAGCACTGTCCAGAGCCATCAGGAGCTGTCGTTCTTTCCAATCAGATACCGCAGTCAAAAAGAAAACTTAAGGCGCCTGAATTCAATGAGGTGACGATGGATAGAAACAGTGCCGACCCATCTGAGAATCCAAAGAAGAAAACTCGAGTTTCAGGAGATGTGAGTATACAATGTCTTTAACATGTTTTAAGTAGCTTTATGTGAAGCCAAATGTTAATTTGATTTGTGTTTCATAGATAGCAGAATGTATGGTGATTGAGAATGTTGATCTGGTGGGCCACACATGGATGGGCCAGAGGCGAAAAGTTGTCATGAATAGACAACTCTGATCATATGAACTTAGCTGGTTGAACATGGACAGTTTCTTGTTTATGAGCAAACTGTCCATTTTTCAGTGGCACTGATCAGACAACCACCATTAATTCAATCAAACTTTCTTGTGGGCTATGGCCCCTCCCACATGGTGTGACCCACCTAACCATTCCTGATCAACGATGTCCTGGTGTGTTTTGTAATCTCATAATAACTTCACAATGCAGGCCCAAAGGAATGGGAAGAAGCCCCAATCAAAGAAGAATCACAAGCTTCTTAGGACTGCTGATGAGGAAGAGAGCAATGCTGCTATGAATGGTCAGAGCTCTAGCAGCTATTCTTCCGATGACGATTCGATTGCTTCCCAAGAACTCAATGGAGGACCAAGCTCAAGCTCTAAAGAGTCTTCAGCTCTCATTTCGAGCGGAAAAACAAGAGCCAGTCGAGGGTCAGCGACCGATCCTCAAAGCCTCTACGCAAGGGTAATTACCACATTATGATCATAATTAACAAGACGATGATTACCTATAATTCAGACTTTACTGATTTCATTTGTGAAAAAACTGATGTGGGTTATCTTTGTTTTTTTTTTTTTCTTAATCAGAAAAGAAGAGAGAGAATCAACGAACGGTTGAGGATCTTACAGAACTTGGTCCCGAACGGAACGAAAGTGAGTATACTCAATGGAATTGTCCATTTCTCTTTATTTACTGGTTTTATATACTAGAATGTGTATTTTTTTAAATTTTATTATAATGATATTCCTTCTATTGAGAAATTTAAGGAGAATAATAGTCTAATTGGTAGTTGGGATTCTCATCGGCTTTTGTTTTGGTATTTCTAATGACAGGTAGACATAAGCACCATGCTTGAAGAAGCAGTTCAGTATGTGAAGTTCTTGCAGCTTCAAATTAAGGTAGAATTAGAACACAACATTGTTTCAAATCCTCAAGGTTACTGGTGATTCTCCCCACACACACCAATGCAGCATGTGTGAGATCCAGGCCGTTCATCAGATGTGACTCATTTTGTATGTGTTGAGACCTAAAAATTATGCAGGAGAGGTCATCAGGTGGGCCACCGTGTACCTCGAATGTGACCCAACAGCCAAATTTCTAACTGACCAGATGAACCTGATTTCTGGGCCATGCAACTCCCAATCTGGCCCATCATTGATGAATGTCTTGTATGGAAGTGATTATTCGCATGAGCGCGTCGAGACGGATCCATAATCCTACTGTTAGCCTTCTCATTTCTCTTCACAATCAAATGCTTTCAATGGAAGGATAGTTTATGCCTTCCATCAAAATGTGATGGATTCTGGCCAATTTTCAAGAAACCTGAAAGATTGTGAACATTTCAATAAGCATCTGGCGTTTATGATTCTTTTTCAAAGTTCCCAAAATCAAGATTATTTAAATATTCATGTGAGTAAACCATAGTTTATACTTTAAATAATAACCAATTCATGGAGTCCCAAATTGCCTCATTATTATATAAATACAGCATTTTCCGATAAGATCATCGATACACATACACAACGCTACGTGTTCGTATCTACTAACAGGATACGCTGTTGTAATTTATAAATACTAAACTATACAAGATTCTATTTTCATGAAAAGATTAGCTTAGAATGTTGATTGATTAGTTCCTCTTTTTCTCTTTCTTTGTAGCTCTTGAGCTCTAATGATCTATGGATGTATGCTCCCATCGCTTACAATGGGATGGACATCGGATGGCTCGAAGCGAAGACGTCCACACCACGATGAGTCTGGTTCAAGGAGGAGGCCTTAGACTTGTGTTGTTAATAAAAATTCTTCTTTGTTTAAAATTTTTGATATCTTGTAACGGGTTAATTGAATAATCACTAAAATTCTTTATTTATTTATTTATTTATTTTTAATGTATGAGGTGCAAGCCTCATGATTAATTAATCATATATCATGCTCCCCATTTCCTTTGTGTAGTGGAGCCAGGTAGCTTGGGTTTGAGCCAGGTAGCATGGGTTTTCAACATTGTGGCACATATCTTTAGATGTGGGCATAGTCAATTAGCCATCAATGATCAAATTGTATGTGTGTATTTATCATCATCACCGTCGTTGTTGTAGCTTTGCTCCAGCTATCTGGGGTTTGCTTTTTGAATATTGTTTCATTTTAAAAAAATCAAAATCAAAACAGGAATTCTCAGAGAAAGTTCAATGACTGGCTGCCTGTTGGACATGTGCTAGGGGCAACCCATAGTGGGGCCCACTTACACGTGGCAGCTTAGAGGGCTGCCACCCTCCGCCCACTGCCTCTTCCCCTCTCTCATCTCCTTTACACATGCTGAGAGAGGTGGGGTAAGAAGGATTGTGGCAAGAGAGAGAGAGAGAGAGAGAGAGAGAGAGAGAGAGAGAGAGTGCGTAGTGTAAATCATTGTAGCTGTTGGATCAGGTAAATGAATATGATCAGTCTTCCAATTTTGTGGTTGACTTTGTGAATTGTTGATTTCTATGTTTCATCTCCTGAATTTGGTTATCATGTCATCGTATAACCGTGTCATTCGATCTGTAATAACTTGAAATGTAACATCCCATACGTTCTCATACAGGGCTGAAAGTGAGGCAGGTTCAACCTGACCGACCCGACATTAGGTTGGGCTCGGGTAGGATGTATTGGGTTCAGTCTCAGGCTTGGGTTATACAAACACCAACCCGACAAACTTAGGTCAGGCTTGGGTTGCCCAACCAAACCCGAACCCGATTGATATATAATTGAGTATGGATCGTCTGTGTTAAATGTGTTGGACATAGGCCCACTAGTGGGCAATCACTAGTGAGTGGGTCCCATGTGTTTAGGCGATCCATCATCAATAATGATCATTAATAGTAATGATTGGATCTATCGCTAGTGGACATGATCACTGGTGATGAAAGAACTCTCTTTATATTTAAGCACTTTTTTTTTTCTGATCATAATGTTTATATATGTGATATAATTAGGCTTGATGTGATTAGATCTAAGCTCTCTTCATTTTTCATTGGAAAATAGAAAACTTAGTGCTAGAATGCTACCTATATAAAAGGTTGTGCATAACCTGAGTGGGAGTTAATTCTCCTCCACCAAATGATGCATACAACCAAGTAATGAAAGGTTGCACATTATACAAATATATTCTTATAAAAGCATTAAACTCATCTTTAAAAAAGAACTTGATTGATCTACACTACCCATTCGGGTATGTGGACTTTCAGATCTCGTTAAGATGTGTTGACTACTTGTATAATTTGAATTTTTGAATAACACATAGAAATGCTGATGACATATAGCTAAGTAGTGATACTTGATGCAACGTAGAGATGGCCACTAAAGCGTTAATCACTAAACAGCTCAAAGGACAATAATTCGACAGTAACAACTACGAAGACTGCTGTCGTGCGATGCAAAGCCTTCTGGACAAGGATAATATATCGCATATACTCAATGAGGTTCAAGATGAACCTATATTAGCTGAAAATGAAAATTTACGAGAACATAGGGCTGCAATGACCTGCTACAATAAGTAGCGTAAACAAAATCATTCTGCCCGTAATGTCCTAATTAGCATTATGCACAAAGAACTCATACCAACGTATGAAGTACATGACACCGCTAAAGGAATCTGGGAAGCACTGACAAATGCCTATGCACAGAAGTCAGATGCAAAAGTTCGGGCAATGGAATTAGAATTTCAGGAGTATAGGATGTGGCTACCCCATCAAAGATCATATCCGTAAGATGGAGCAGATGATAGGTGCCCTTAGGAATGTTGAGTGCAAATTGACTGAAAATTAAAAGATAATACCAATGCACCGTTCCTTGCCCGAATCTTAGGGTCCAATCAAAAGAATTCTAAACCATACTGATTCTATCACTATGTTCAGAGACTTTTGTGACCATTTGGTACAAGAAGTTGAAATGAATGCAATTCAGTCAGGTTCGACCAAGGCCTTTGTAGCAGAAACCCATAAGCGAAAAGCTAACAAGAAACGGTTTAAAGCTCACAAGAAGACGAAAAAGAATGACCAATAACAGAAGTCCAAAGCACCTCCTCCAAATCTCGAGGAGGGGAATGGAAAGAAGAAGTAGAAAAAGACCAACATAATCTGCTTCGTTTGCAGAAATTCTCGTTATTATGCCCGACAGTGTGCCCACAAAAATACGGTAATTCCTAAATCACTAGATACTTTGTATGTACGCGTTTGTTTTGAAATCCTTTCTGTTGATACTATATCTAACGAGTGAATTTTGGATTCAGGCGCAACAAAGAACGTGACACAAAGTCGTTGAAAACTCGAGGAATTCCGACCTATAGACAAGGAAAGTTACAAGGTGTGTATGGGAAATAACGCTGTTGAAGACATACTAGGGATTGGTGTTTCCATCTCCGTATGCGCATAGGGCGAACAATAATCCTCGGTGATACTCTTTATGCACTGGGCATACGTCGAAATTTAATTTCTATTTCTAGGTTATTATTTGATGGTTTTGATATTCATTTTTCTGGGACACAAGTTTCTTTGAGACTAAATAATCTCATCTTTGCATGGAAAAATTTAATTTCAAATTTATTTATTTTAGACATAAATAGTAATAATGCAGCTCTTGCTTTATCTATTATGTAAAATAAAAATGTGGTATCTGAATCTCTAAAATGGCACGCAAGGTTATGTCACATCGGAAAGGATTATATGACAAGACTAATACATTCTAGTCTGTTAGACTCCTTATCCAAAGTTGATTTGTCATTTTGTGAACATTGTGTGTTCGGGAAGACTTCGAAGAAACTATTTTCTAAAGTGGCTAGGTCGAAGGCCCCACTAGAGATAATTTATTCAGATATTTGTGGACCCTTCAATGTACATGCCAGAAATGGATATTAGTACTTTGTCACTTTCATTGACAATTACTCGCGCTATGGATATGTGTATCTCATCTCACACAAATCTGAGGCTTTTGATTGTTTTCTTAAATATAAAGCTGAGATAGAAAATCAGCTTGAGAAAAAGATTAAAATCTTTCGATCTGATAGAGGTGGCGAGTATACATCTGAAACATTTAAATCATATTGTGAAAACGTTGGCATTGTTCGGCAATACACAATGGCTTACACTTCACAACAAAATGGTGTAGCAGAGACAAGGAATGAGATACTATTGGACATGGTTAGATCAAGGATGGCACCAGCCAATCTCTCTACCACATTCTGGGGAGACGCATTGTTAACAGTCGTCTATGTCCTTAATAAAGTCTCATCCAAATCCATTCCTAAGACCCCATATGAGATGTGGTCTGGGAGAATTCTTTCTCTAACTAACCTATGCCCTTGGAGATCTTTGGGATATGTTTTGCTGCCTACTCCGTATAGAGGTAAACTTGATAGTAAAACCATTGAATGCGTATTCCTAAGGTACCTCATGCATTCAAAGGGATATATTCTAGTTTATGAGGACCATGGACGATGGATTGAGATAGAATCTCGGGACGTGACCTTCGTCAAAGATGGATATCCCAGCCGAATGTAGTAATAGGTTCCAATAGAACTTTTTGAAATACCCGATGTATCTCAGGAGAGTGGGAGTTTTGCTTATCAAAATGATGATGCTCCTATAATTCGTCAGGACAGTGGGAGAACATTTCAGCATGCTCCTGAGTTACGTCTAAGTGAAAGAGGATTGATTCCCCGAAGATACTTCGATATTGAGGGACATACATTCTCTTACGTTGCGGTTGATAATGATAAACATGATTCGTATCAGGATGCATTATTATTTTCTAACTCGGCCGATTGGGTGACTGCTATGGATGAATAGATCGCTTCCATGGAGAAGAATAAAGTTTGGAAACTTGCTGATCTACCTTCCAATTGCAAAGCAATAGGTAATAAGTGGATACTAAAGATCAAAAGAAGACAGATAGTACACTTGACAAGTACAAAGCACTATTAGTTGCTAAATGTTTCACACGGAAAGAAGGCATTAATTACGATGAGACTTTTTCACCCGTTGCAAAGTTCTCCATAATCCGGATGATCTTGTCCATTGTCGCAGGTTTAAACTTAGAGTTATATCAGATGGATGTAAAGATCGCCTTCTTAAATGGTGACTTGGATGAACAGATATACATGCAACAACCCATGGGTTATATAGACAAAAATCATCCAAAGAAAGTATGTAAATTGTTGAAATCTATCTATGGGCTGAAGCAATCTTCAAGACAATGGTATATGAGGTTCCACTTAACCATCACTACTTTTGGATTCACAATGAGTGAAGAAGATCATTGTGTATACATAAAACGGTTTGGAAGATCTTTTCTGATACTATCTCTATATGTAAACGATATCCTGCTAGCTGGTAATGACATGCAATTATTGATATTGAGTAAAGATTGGCTATTCTCGAACTTTAAGATGAAAGATCTCGGTGAAGCCAACTTTATTCTTGGGGTAAAAATCATCAGGGATCGCCCTAAGAAATTTTTTAGCTTGTCTCAAGCCACCTATATACAAAACATCTTAAAGCGATTCAGGATGAAAAATTCAAAAGTTGTTGAAACCCTTATGGATAAAGCTACCGAGTTAAACAGAAAATCGTGTCCCCAGAGTGAAGCCGAGAAATTTGATATGTCCTCAGTACCTTATGCAAGCGCAGTAGCGAGCTTAATGTATGCTATGCTTTGCACCAGACTGGATATTAGCTATGCAGTTGGTATAGTCAGTCGTTATTAGAGTAACCCGGGACAGTCTCATTGGCAAGCCGTCAAACGTATATTCTGCTATCTTAGAGGAACAAAAGACCTAATGTTGTGTTACTAAGGCACGAGCCTCGAGCTCAAAGGATATTCTGATACTTCAGGATATGTATTCGTACTTGGAGGGGGAGTTATCTCATGGTCGAGTAAGAAACAGACATCCACAGCTCTTTCATCTATGGAAGCCGAGTACATTGCATGTTGTGCTGCAGTTCAGGAGTGTGTATGGGTTCACAGATTTTTACTAGGTCTGGGTGTTATACCGAGCGTTCATCAGCCTATATCGTTAAAGATAAATAATACTTCTCTGTTGACTTGGCAAAAGACCCTAAACACCACCAGAAGTTCAAGCACATTGAGATCAAGTATCATTACGTCCGTGATCAAGTGAGAGATAAGAAGGTCACCCTCAGCTACATTTCTACTAATGAAATGATGGCTGATCCCATGACGAAACCTATAGCCAGAGATTTATTTCAGGTTCACGTTAGGCAGATGGGATTGAGGAAAGCTTGAGTGATATGCTTGTATTTAGTACATTTGATTTTTCATTAATGAATAGCACATTCCATTTATTCAGTATTGAGTACTAATATAAACTAGGTAAGTAGATATCAGCATTTTTCATGAGATCATGTAGGATTTCTATTTTTTTGTCGGCAGGCCGGTCACCCACTCGCACGGGTTGACTAACCTTAAATGTACAAGAGAGTTACATTTGGAGCGATGTTCATATATTAAGGTATGGACTTCTCTTCATTATGAATAATAAAGGATAAGGATATGAGTGAGTCATATCCGCCTACAATCTTTTAAGATTTAAGATGATACCGATCAAGTCGAATAACATAATCGCAACATTCCTTTTTCATGCGATCAATGTTATGGCCTGAATTAATAGCTAGGTTGTGAGGTTATGAGATGAGTTGTACCTCATCTAGAATAACATGCATATTGTAGACCCGACATATACCTAGTATTGTCTACTTTACGACGTGGATTGTAGCCATGTGCAGGGACCTTTTACCTACAGATTGCTTTGATTCGACCTAATCATTCCAATGTGTGAGTAGCCAGTCCCGTAGGTGACTCTTTGTGTCCTTAACTACCCTCCTCTTGTATATAGGAGAATGAGATTGAGTGTCGCTACTTTAGTGTACTATGACGAAAGGTCCTTGATTGGCCAGACTCAATTACGCTAGGAAAGCAGCTTGATTGATTTCAAATTACACATCTGCATGGGGAAGATCCCATGACAGCTACACCAAGTTTCTAGAACTATAAATACGCACTTGAAGACTTATCCGCCAGCAGTATCGAGTTGTTTTTATTAGACTTTTGCAAACAAATATTTTTTCTTAAAAGTGTGTGTGTGTGTATTATTTTAAATTGATTTTAGTCGAAGTTTATGAAAAATAGAGTTTTTAAAATAACTCGATAAGTTGGATAAGTGCGTATGTTAACCAAGTACTCCAGATCAAGAGTTAACTCCATCCGGTGTGGTCATGTGGACTAGGACAGCCTCCATAGTATCCAATTCTCGGCTCCCAGCGCCCATTCGCCAGGTTCCGATCCTGAGATGCTACGAGGAGGATTTTCAACATCAGTTTGATTCGTAATGAGCATAACCAAAGGCATAACCCACAAACAACAACCAAAAACTCCATCACATTTCCACTATGATCAAAAAATTTATAAGTACAATGAGCATAAAGGGAAATACAATGATAATGAACAAAAAGCTCTAAGATGATCTGCTATGCGCTCCTACCTCAGCGTTGCTGCGGTCCAACGTCACCTGCACGCAACGGTCGTGCATAAGCTTATAGAAAGCTTAGAGGGTGGTGTAAGTGTGTGCGTAAGGTAGTATTACAATTATGCAGTATCAGAGTAATGCGGAATATGCTGATGAATCCATGAATGCTATTAGCCGTACCAAAGCCATGCGGTGCAAGGCATGAATGATGTCGGTCATACCAGGGCCATGCGGTGCGAAATGCAACCAAGCATGCGAATCCTCATCTAAGTCCATATATTAATACAGCTCAATTCTGGAATATCACCGGAGTCTAGTACACTCCAACTAGATTACCGCCCCATTGCACGCAATAAGGTGAGTGGAAGAGACCGCACTATCCGCCTGCCAATATCGGGCTCGGCTCGTCGATAGCGGACCCATTCCTCGAGCTGGTCAAACTCAACCTAGCTTTGCCCCCACCACTCGAGCTGGTAAGGCCACACCCCCTTTCAACCGACCACGACATAGTGGAAAGCGCGGCCTTCTGGTAATCGGCACTCGGCGCTCCTGTACCCACTCAGTCTAGACGTTGGAGCAACCTCCTGGTACCATAAGGGTTTAGGGACTTTCACCCAGGGATATTTATAGCACCCCATGTAGATCAAGATTTTCGGTATCCAATCTTGCCAACCACAGTATGTCTGTGGAGGCTACGGCCCTGATGTCGCTAAGGCGTACAGTAATCATGTCACACAATGTGAAATGCATGGATCACACTATCAGTCATGCAGCAATCCTGCGCATATCATGCGTTCATATAGGGCAACACCACCTAACCGGGAGCCCCTAAACAATCTGCCCGAAGGCATATGCTATGATCAGTCACTTCTCATATCAAGCATACATATGATGCGTATGGTCATGAATCATGGAACTATACTAAACATGCTATATGGTGATAGATGTTGTTCATAACGAAAATGGGCCTAGACGGCCTACAAGTGTGGGCCTAACAATGGGCCCTAGGGAGAATTATAATGCGGACATATAACCAACATTATTCTTACAATGTGGACATCAAACCAACATTGTTCCCAAGACACGGTCGTCATAACATTATTACACAAACCATGGTAGAGTCACACATTGTAATGGACTTGTGTACATCCAATTGGGCCTCGACCCATGGGCCTTAGATACAACAAATGGGCCGCATAACATGGGCCTTATGTATATCAGGTGGGCCTTAATGGATGGGCCATAACTATATCAAGATGGTTCTAATCATATGGGCCGAATTAAATGGGCCAATCAAATGGGCCGAGTCAAAATGGGTTGTCCAAGTGGGCCAAATGTATATCAATCGGGCCCACCCTTAAGTATTTGAGATCCGACCTATTCATAAGTTAACATGGAGTAGTTGAAGTGAAAATAAATATCAACTTAACTGGAAACTACTTGTGGCCCTTAGGAGTTTGAACGGTGGATGTCACGGTCCACTTATTTAAATGGTGGGGGCTACTTGAACTTTGGATCACACCCATTTTCCCATGCCAAAAGAATGATCTCATAAATGGTTAGACGGCATGGATGCAACACATGCATCATGGTGGCCCCACCATCCAAACCGTGGACGGTGTAGATAAGACACATACATCATGTAGGGCCTAGGCTTGCTGCTGCCAAAAGGAGTAGCTCCATAGCTGCTGCACAACAAGGGGCAAAGGTGGTTCCCACGCACGGCCCACCCTCGACAGCTCATGCATGAAATTATATATAAAATTATAATACAATATGTAATATATTATATCATATATTAATATAATATAATATAATACATTAATATTATATTAAATAGCATTCAACGTCCAGGGGGGGTGGACGGCGCGGATGGAAACACATACATCATTGGTCCCACGTGGGGCCCAGCCAATCTGTTGATGAGGTCACGTAGACCCTGATGAAGAGGAAACAAATTTCATAAAGATCCAAAACCTCTGCGTCACCCAAAAAGGGTTTCAATGGCAGATGTTCAATTCACCACTGTTTACTGTGACATGGGCCACTTGAATGTTGTATGAGGCTGATTTTTGGAGGGCCCAACGTCCAAAAGGAGGCCCACCAGATGCACGGTGTGGATCACCCAACCCACATCACAGTGGGGCCCACGAATGGGGCCGTGGGTCTGCCTGCCCGTCCGCCCGTCCGTCAGTGCAGCAGGCCTGCGCGCGCTGACAGCAACAGCGCCTGCTGCATGCATTTTCATATATTTTTGTCCTGAGGTATTTCACATATGGGGCCCGCGTTGGAAGAATCCAACCCCGCCATTGCTTCCCATATCTCAAGACAAGCCAAACAAGCCCAATATTCAATATATTTTGGGGTATAGAAACGACAGGGGGATATTTCAACGGCAAACCCACGGTTTGCTATGCTATGGCCCGCCCGAAAGTCGGATTGGCCCCATCCTTCGGCTCAATGCCTAAAATGAGCTTGGGAAAGGAATGGAAGGCGTGGATTGAATACATACATCAAGGTGGGGCCTATATGAGTGGGTCACCCCATAAGCTTGGAAACAAGCTAATATTTGTGTTTTCCCTTTTGTCCAGCGTCCTTGGACGCTGGACGGTTGGGCGTTGCACATGCATTGAGGTGGGCCCTGCTTAGGTGGGCCACCAAATGATGGATGGTGTGGGTACAACACATTTAAAGTGGGCCCCACTTATAAATGGTTTGGATAAAATACCTGCCTCATGGTGGGGTCCATCCTGATGGGCCACATGACCATATTAACACAAGAAAAGAAAAATGAAAAAGAGAGGGAGAGAGAGAAAGAGAAAGAGAGAGTGGGACACGCGTGATGGAGGGACCCCGACATTATGGGCCTTCCCTTGCAATCAATCATACATCAAGTGGGTCCCAATACATGTGGGCCCATCAAATCAAAGATCAATTGTGGGGATTCCTTTCTCCACTGAAATAGAAGGTCTAGATGACCCCTTTTCAAACTAGAAAGTAAACGTCATGATGGGGTCCATGGAGAATGGCCCCATCATGGAATGATGTTGATAATCAAGGTGGGCCATTGGCCACATCTTAGGGTCTAAAGTGAGATCCATACCATCGATCGGTATGCCTCACTTGGCCCATCATGAAAACATGAAAAAACTAGCCTATAAAAGCACCCACCATTTAATCTTCTTGGTCCGTTGAAAAGTCGGTCTCCTTGTGCTTCACTTTGATGGAGGGTGATGAGGTTTGAATGGCTAGGATGATGATTCTTAGGGTGGGAAGTGGGCCACAAAATCACTTTCTCTCTTGGGAAGGGCTTGGACATGAGCACCTCTCTTTGCTTGGGATTGTTGCTTGGGAGTGAGTTTGAAAAGAGAGAGAGAGAGAGAGAGAGAGAGAGAGAGAGAAAGAGAGTTGTAAAGAGAGAGATGTGATAGAGTGATGGATGGGAGAGAGAGGGATGGGTGTGTAAGGCCTTTTTTGACTTTTGTAGTAGATTGTGTAAGAAAGGTATGGGTGGTGTAAGAAACTTTTGACTTTGGGGTTGCTTGGGGATGGGTGAGAGGTGATACATGTACTTGACATGATGGGATTGATTGGATGATTGATTGATGTGACATATTGTAGAAATTCTCTTAAAATTTGCACGCGCGACGTTTTCCTCACACCAAACGCTGGCCCACATCTCCTGGCCAGAGTATCGGATTGGCGCGCGAGACACGACATCGGAACCGCGGCAACAGCGCGGTCGCAAGAGTATAAGTCTCAGTTTGAGTCAATTCAGATTGATAGCGCGTAACTCAGGGTCGCGTGCAAATACCGGTTAAGGGTCGAAGGTTGTTGGAATTCGACCGGAAAGACCGCGGAAGTCTACGGAACGGTACGATCTAGGATACGGGGCTTACAAGTTAAGTGGTCACTTAGTACTTTAACACCTGTGAGAAGATTACAGTGATCCAGATGGTCCCATGCCTCTGATTCTTTTGATCACGATGTTTGACTTTGATTATTATTAAGCAAGTTATATAGACAAATTTGTATGCCTATTCCACAATGTGATTGAGTGGGAGATGTTAGAGATAGGCCAGTGGGGCCCACTGGTGGGAAATCACTAGTAGGTGGGTCCCATGTGTTTAGGCCTATTCCGACCTCTTCCTTTCAGTTGCATTTCAAATTCAAATTTGAATTTGGTTTTAGATGGAGAGATAGGGATAAGACCAGATAACTTCCGGTCTCATCCAAACTCCAATCCAGTCAAAAGTACCGAGTCGGGTCGAGTTGGCGTGAGTTGGATTGAGAGATGAGGGAGAGAGAGACCGAGAGAGTGGAGAGGAGAGAGAGGAGGAAGAGGAGGGTGATGGTTGTGGGTGGTTGCCGGGCTTGGAAGATGAGGAGGATGAGGGAGGGAAGGAGAGAGGTCGGGCTTAGAAGATGAGGAGGATGAAAGAGGGAGAGAGATTTTGGGATTGAGTCGAGGTAAGATGCGGCGGGTAAGGTTAGAGAGTCAGGTCTAACCGAATAGAGTTTCGGGTCGAGTCGAGTCTAGTTACTAGGTAATTCAAACTCGACTCGGTTTGAGTTTGGATTGGGTGAAGCCTACTCGTTTCAGACCAACTCACCCATTCGGTTCAGGTCGAGTCGGATCTGAACGAGTCGAGTCAACCGAATCGAGTCGTCCGGTGCCCACCTCTAATTATGTCTCTTTTACCTAATGAGATATTTTATCACAACGGTTAATACTTATATGCAATAAAATCCAAAAAATGGAATCTATGAGAACTATGTGTATATGAGTATCTAGATATGGTCCATGATTTTAATAATTGATTTGTGCATATCACTCACCATTGTTATGGAGATTTTTTTTTTAACATAGCCCAAATGCAAAATATACCAAGAAAAAAAATAGTTGATATAAGAAAGATATGTAAAATACATCTTACCATTGTTGATTTCACATCCCAACAGGCGATACCACTTGACGCAGGGAATGACATGATGAGGTCGATCACCTCTTCCTCAATCGATAACTACCTTGAATCCACAAGGCTCTCTTGAATCCATAAGGAAAAAAAAGTTCTAAGGAATTGATTTATTAAATGAATTGATGAGTAAAAACAAGCTAAACACCCTTTAAATAATCCTAAGTAAACCCTTAAAACTTAATTAAAGAGTTATAATCAAGTAAGGAAAAAAATCCAAAAAAAATATGTAAATTTTCACTGCCCATCGACTTGTCATTGACCGTTCAAAACATCTAAAAAGTGTCCAGAGACTTGAATTAGAAATTATATGATTTTCGACCTGTCAAACTAGATTTTGACCTATCGACAAGATCTGTTGACATGCCTAAACTGGCAGAAACCAAATATCAAGGAATCTAGAATTTCAAGCGGAATTTTGACTTGTCGACTAGATTTATCGACTAGTCGAACTATGCTGAGTGTGTTCGATCCATCTCGGCTTCTTTTCTTTGGTCCATCTTAGCCATGAACAAGTCCGCGAACCATTCTACAACAGTCCCCTCCACTTTAAAAGAACTCGTCCTCAAGTTATTTGTCAGATTCGATTCATGATACTCGTACAGGTTTGCCACATTGAATGTGCATGAGATCTCCATATCTTCGGGAAGATCAACAACATAAGCATTGTCATTTATCTTACAAAGTATGGGTGCTGATCCAATCTTCTTGTTCTTCAATTTATTATACATCTCGGCCAGAAATCTCTCTTTGTACAATGAACCATCACGTTGTCACCCACATTGAATACCTTCAAACGTCTATGCATGTTAGCCTTCTCCTTGTACTTGTCGTTAGATGCCTTCAACTAGGCTTGGGCATAAAAATGTCCTCTTATGATTCGATCCTCCATATATTCTGCTACAATGCTCATGCCTGAGAGTTTGTGCAAGGAAACCAAATCAAGAGTGTGTCGAGGTACTCTCCGTACACAATTTCAAATGGGAACTTGCCTTTGGAATGGTTCAGTACGTTATTGAATGTAAACTCTGCCTAGATCAAGGCTAACTCCCATTGTTTGGGCTTATCACCTAAAATGCATCGTATAAGGTTTCCAAGCGTTTGATTCACTACCTCGGTTTGTCCATCAGTTTGCAGATGATACGCACTGTTGAATTGTAACTGGGTGTTAAATCATCGCCATAAAGTCCTTTAAAAATGACTGAGGAACTTAGTGTCATGATCTGAGGTGATGGATGTTGGAACCCCATGTAGCTGAACAACTCATCGAAAAAACAGATTTGCAACGTGCTTAACGTCGAGAGTTTTCTTGCACAGTATGAAATGGGCCATCTTAGAAAATATGTCAACCACGACGAAGAAAAATACACACTATGTTGGGTCCGTGGGAGTCCTAACACAAAGTCCATAAACAAATCCTCCCAAGGACCGTTGGGGATGTAATGAAGTGTATAGTCTAGTGTTTTATGACTGCCCCTTGGATGTCTAACACGTGTGACACCGCTGCACTGCTCTTCCTACATCTCGCTTCAGCTGTGGCCAATAATAACATTCTCCTAGGAGAGCTATTGTCTTGTCTCGCCCTAGATGACCGTCGAGGCCACCTCCATGTAGCTCTTAGATGATGTGGTCTCGCCACGAACTCTATGGAATACACAATTGATTTCTCTTGAAAAGAAATCCATCCTAGATATGAAGGTCGTTGGGCTGACCCTCCTAACATCCAAATCACGCATCCTTGAAGTCGTCATCGACATATAGGTCTTTGAGGCATTTGAATCCAACAACCTCATTGCTCATGGTGAGTAACAAGGTTGCACATCGGCTAAGTGCATCAGCCACATTATTCTATTGCCCGAACTTATGCTTCAACGCAAATGTAAATTCCTGCAATAGTGAAATCCACCTAGCATACACACGATTCACATTAGCATGACTATTTATGAATTTGAGAGCTTAATGGTTTGTGTAAAGAACGAACTCCCTCTGAATCAAGTAATGTCATTAATGTCGCAATGCCTGGACCACTGCATATAATTCGAGCTCATACATCAACCACTTTTTGCATACATCACTGAGCTTCTCGTTGTAAAAGGCTATCGGCCTTCCCTCTTGTGACAAAACTCTCCTAATTCCAATAAATGATCATCACGTTCGACCTCAAACAGTTTATCGAAGCTGAGAAGTACTAGAACTGGGGTTGTAGACAACTTGTGCTTGATTTCAGCGAAGCTCCTATCGGCTTCGTCGGTCCACTGAAATGATCCCTTCTTCATACAGTCTGTAATCGATGACACAATGGTGTGGAAATTCTTCACGAACTGACGATAGAATGTCGTCAACCCGTGAAAAATTCGTACTTCATAAATGTTTGTGGGAGTCAGCCTCTCTCTGATGGCTCTCACCTTTTCGTCATCCAACCGGATGCCCGTGGACGTCATAACAAAACCCAAAAACAACAGGCTATCGGTCAAAAAACTGCATTTTTTAAGATTGAGATACAGCTTGTTCTCGATGAGTACTAGAAGGACTTGTTTGAGATGTTCCATATGACTTGCTTCATCTTAGTCATATATCAAAATGTCATCGAAGTATAACACCACGAACTGCCCAATGAATTATTTCAGAATTTGGTTCATTAACCTCATGAATGTACTAGGCGTGTTTGAAAGACCAAATGGCATGACCAGCCATTCATAAAGTCTCTCCTTGGTCTTAAATGTCGTCTTCCACTCATCACCTGGCCGTATTCGGATCTGATAGTAGTCGCTCCTTAAGTCCAATTTAGAAAATAATTTCACACCCTCAAGCATATCCAATTTATCGTCCAGCCGAGGTATAGGAAACCTATATTTTATGCTAATTTTGTAGATTGCCTAACTATCAACACACATGCGCCAACTCCCATCTTTCGTAGGAGTTAATATGGTCGATACGACACATGAGTTGATGCTTTCTTGGATTAAACCTTTACGGATCAATTCCTTCACATGTCCTTGCAGAATATCATACTCTTTCATACTCATCCGATACAGAGGACAACTGGGTAAGCTGGATTCAAAGACAATGTCGATATATTGTTGAATATCTCGCATGAGAGGTAATCCATCGGGAAGGTCGTTAGGCCAAATTTCTTTGAACTCATGTAGCAAAAATTTTAGTTTCTCAAAAATGATTGTGGGCTCGAGTTCTTTCCCCTTTACAATTAATGTATGGGCTTGTCCCAAATCTTTGGATTCATCTATAAAATCTCATATTGTTAAGAGCGAACACCCTTCTACTTTAGAAGTTTCGGGGGTTCCTCTTGACCCATAGGCGCCAATATGGTTTTCCGACCGTCCATGACAAATAAATACACATTATCCCGTCCTCTATGAGTAGTGTCACAATTGAATTGCCATGGTCGACCAAGTTGAACCAAGTTGAATGCAACCAGCCTCCATATCAACAACGCTGCAAACTATTTGGTTCTTATAATATTTGCCAATTGAAAAAGATTTAGTGCATTGTTCAATTACCTTTGTCTCGTTGACTTTCTTAATCTAGTCAATCGTTCACGGGAGGAATGGCACTCCGTTTTCAGTTGCAACTTCTCCACCATCTTAGAGACGATGTTCTCATCGCCCCCACTATCGGTGGTTTGACTCACATCGCAGACTTTTCGATCACAGCCCTCCATCTTACATTAGCTGTGAGTTTGAATCTCAGTCTTTTTCAATTTTATTAAAATCTTAAAATCCAGTTTCCCAAGATTAATGACTCGGTTGAGTTGTGCCAAGTCAACCCAACAAGTCTACACAAATCTATCTCAAAACTGATTTTCCTAAGGACTTGGCTTGAAATCTCACTGAGTTGACTTGGCCTAGTTTCTAGTTGAGCTTGCAAGTTTTAGAACCATGATTGAGACCCATTTAAATAGTTTCTTCTTCTTTTTCCACCTTTTCTCGTAGAACTGGACTCCACTGGTTGCTGAGTCAAACCACCGAGTCTGGACATCTTTCTTCAGGTTCAGCTTCTTCCAATCTCAGGTCCCATAAAGAAACTGACAGAAATGATTGGATCTTGCATATCAATCTAAACAGTGCTGTAATATTTTCTATAGATAGACAAGACAGGCATGACAACTTGTGACCTTAGGCTTTGCACTGTACATACAGGTATTTTACTGCGACCACTCTGCTCCCTGGGCTCATGTTTCAGCAAATCGAGACCATTGATTTGTTGTCTTTCAACAGATGGACCGGCCCAAAAATCTCCTTGGTGGGAAAATTGCATTCTTTTGATTTGAGACCAAGTGTACATTTTTATTTTTATTTTTATTTTGAAAGACTTCAAATGTACAGTTAAGGGAAACACAACAAATGGTCCACACTCAACTGAAAAAAGTCTAAATATCGGTGGCTTGCCAATCCGATATACAGGGAAGGTACATGCATGTATGATGGTAGAGAACAATGGTTCAGATTGCCCAAAAATGGACCCCACTTGTCAGAATCGGAATTAAAAAAAAAATAAAAATGGGGAACCAATAGAATAAGGAAATGAGAAGCATGCAGTCCATAAAAAACTATACATGCATAATACAGCTGTTGAACTTTTAAAGACACTTCTACAACAAAGCTAATTTTAAACCACCTCATCTCCATTTCAACATGGAACCAGTCGGACCAAAGAAAAAAAAAAAAGAAGAGAGAAAGGTCTGGCAATCTAATCTAAGCCAATCCATTATTAAAATCCACCATATTTTTACAGAACAAGCTCCCTTACCCTTAAAGTACCTTTAAAAATGTGAGAAAATAAGTCAAAATCACACTCTCAACGTGGCTCGGGATCTGTCAAGTTGTAAATCAAACTGCAGCTCAGGCACGATCTTCGTTGACGTGATTTGGAACTTCTCCTTGGCTGTCCAGTGGCATGTACTGGGCCATTATCGCTCTAATCTCTGAGTCCATGTATGACTGAAACATCCAAACACAAGAAATGACAGTATCAGGCTCCTGCACAAGATGCCTCAGCATCCATTATCACTTGATGCAATAAAATAAGATTTCTAGAAATGGAAGTTCACAAGAACACTTGGTAATATGGCATGATGCATATGCAAGATTCAAGCTATCCATCAGGTGGACCGTGCGTTATAGGCCGAAAAACAGTGAATTCCACTCCTTGGGTGGGCCATAATGTACAAAACAAATGGAAGGCAGGAAAGATTTGTTTTAGCCATCTGCAGATTTTGTACAGTGGCCCACCTGAAAAAAAAAAAAAAAAAATGATTTTTAAGCCACAAGATCTAGACCCTCCACAATAGAATGATGTGGAATCTGTGGATAATCTCTTCATAAAATGTAACAAGCCATGAAACATTTGGTTTAGCTTTTCCTGTCTATCCAAATTGAGTGGGTTCTCTTGGGATTTGTAGACAACTTCATGAGAGGTTGAAACAGTGGGGCTCCCAAAATTCAAAGTAAGTTTCCATGGAGAATATTGTCACTTGCAATCATGTGGAGAATATGGAAGGATGGAAACAAAAGTATCCTTGATGACAAGTCATTCAGCATGGTCAAAATCATAGCAAACATCAAGCAATTCTTGGCAGACTAGAAGAATTCAGAGCAAATCTCAATCGCTGATATTCTTAGGAAGTGGAAGGTGGTCCCAAATACTGTTATGCTTTCTTGGAAGCTGCCTCCTGCAGTAGTTTTGAAACTCAATGTGGATGGTGTTGCTTTGGGGAATCCAAGAGCTTCTAGGACAGGAGGGCTTCTAAAGGATGGAAGAGTCATGAAGTTAACTTTCTCAAGACTTGCAACTTGGACTGAGCGATGTTGGCAGCCGTCATAGTTGGGGTGGAAAGTTTTGCAAGTAGAGTAGGTGGCATGGTAATTGTCGAAGGAGACTCTTTTTCAGCATTCCAATAGGCCACGGGAAATGCATCTAACTGTGGAAATTAGCTTTCGTCTTAAATGTCTTAAAATTGTGGATCCAAACCATGAATGTTTCTTTTAACCAGATGCCCAGAGAGGCTAACTGCATTGTGGATTATTTAGCAAAGAAAGGAGTCCATGGATCTTCTTTTTGTATAGGGGACTCTTATCCAATGCCTTGATGGATTGCAGTCAGTACCTTTTGTTCCTTTTTAATATATGCTAACTGTTGTTCTTTTTTAAAATAATAATAATAATAATAATAATAATAAAATATAAAAAAAAAAATCTATTCATAGTTCTGGATAAATTTCAAGATAAAAGAACACCAGAGCAGTGCACGTGGAGAGTTGCTGATATGACTGAAGAGGTTAGAAGAACCTGGATGCATGTAGGTCATTTAAGCCATGCATCCGGTGGTTCATGCACTGTAAATAACCTGGCCTAAAATCAGTCCAGTCACACATAAGACATGTCAATCGAATGTGAACTGTTGGGAATTTTAAACCATCCACTGGTTTCTTACATGTTTTAACCACTTTATAGCTTGACCAGCTGATGTGTTGGACCAGATCTCTACATTGTGCAGTCCATCTGATGCACAGCACGGACATCTGACACATGGGGCCAGGTTTTGTTCTGCAGCTTAGCAGAGTTCTCTATATCTAATATTTCATGCTAGGGAAGAAAAAGAAAAGGCAATGGACTTACTCTTAATCTATATTTGTAAATGATATATGCTCCACCAGCAGCAACGCCCAAACCTATCAAAATAATCCAAATAGCAGCCCATGCGGTCTTTGTTTCACTTGCACTCTTACCTGCAGATAACCATTTACATGATATGAAGCAAAGCGGCACAGGGAGAGGACGATTATATCAAGTTAGTGCAGATTGGGATTTAGCTGAACTCACTTATGCAAGTGTCATGGTCCTTCATATATAAAAGACCCCCTCTACAAGTGCATTCGTAGCTACCCCAGGTATTCTTGCAGCTGCATTCAGGGCATTGACAAGCTCTCCTCTCTTTGCATTCATTAATATCTATCGGCAGCAAAAGCATTATGGCAAAATCAAGTGTTGTCAAAATCAGGAATTCATTGGCACAGGAGGAAGGATAGGATCCTGATGCACCTGAAGCTATTCAAATAGGGCCAATGGTTTGGTGATCCAGACTGTTATCTGATGGATCCCACTTTGGATAGGGGATGCTGAGAAAATTCTACCAGATAAAAAGATATTAACCCTTCGATCAGTGAACTGGCAAATAGACAGTTACAAAAGTCATGCAGAAAAAGGCTAAAGACTTTTTTTTTTTTTTTTTTTGAACAAATGACTGTAAATTTCATTACTGCAAAAACAGCAATGTGGGAATACAGGCATCAAGAAAAGAAACCTAAAAACAGGGAAAACAAAGGCCCGGGCAGACCAGTTAAATGATCTATTTAACCGGAAAAAAAAAAGGCCAAAGGCTTGGTGACTAGGATCTTCCAATCAGGAAGCTATCTCATGGCATCCCCCATTGCAACGCCAAACCATGACCCATGCATCAGGGTGCAGCAGGACACAATACATGTCATGATGCATCAGGGCCCTATAGTTCTTCTTGGCACATGTATCATATAGGTAGTGGACAACTAACCTTCACAGCTTTTGACACCATCACCTCTGAATCCAGGAGGACACTGGCATTTACTGCCCCCAATATCCTGTAGGTAGCAAAGATGAGAATGTACAAACTTAAGCACGATTTGAGGGAAAAGAAATGACGACAAGAACACCAACCAGACAGGCAGAGAAGGTGTGCCCGTCTTTAGTATCCTGCCAACAACCGCCGTTATTTAGCTTGCACCGTCCAGGGCCACTTGCTGCATCATGAAAAATTAAGAAATTTATGTATGGGTGGTACTAGGCCATTTAACGACATTTTGTGGAGAGGTAGACTTACCTGCAGACATGCCAAATACAAGAAACACCCACATAATCCAGAGTTGACCAGGCCTGCAAACTCTGTGCCATTCATCAGGTGGCAGCCCAGCCCAAAAATCGGCCTGGTGCACTCACCAGGTCCATGTATGTAGAATGTAGACTGCTCGTTATCCTTTTTTTAAACCATCCATTTCTTTATTAAAAGTGTAGCCCACCTGATGAGTTGACTAGCACGATTTTGGGCTAGCACACACCTGATAGTGACCAGGGTCTGGCACAGAGGTTTGCATCTGTGAGTGGCATACCTCTTTCATTGACAGAAAGCATAAGGTATGCCCATATGCAATTATTAACAACAATTGGGTTGGGATGTGTGGAAACTTCACAGTTAATAAACTTACATGCATCATAGGACCTTAGTTACCAGAAGCAGCAAGTAAACAAGAGCTATTTCAATCTATAGAAGGAGAAGAAAAACACCCCAAAATTTACAGCAGAAATTTACAACTTGACACCCACTCACTAACAAGGCCCACCAACCTGACAACAACCCAACCTGGAGAGTGGCTCACATTCGGACAATGATGTTAACACGAATCTTGAGTTGATCTTAGATGACGGCCGGAGAGCGATGCCATGAGAGCGATGCCGCAAGCAGCGAGATGGTGAATCGACCGAGTGGTCAGCGGGAAGTAGGGATTTCAGACGATGGAGAGATGACAGCCGGAGAGCAAGATGGAACAGGTTCATTGCAGCGTGAAGCACGGAGTTCAGAAGATGGTCAGAAGAGGGCTGGAGAGTGAGATGGTACAGGTTTATTGCAGCAGAACTCGGGAGGAGAAGGAGAAAAATGGATCAAAATCCAGACTCGTAAAGACAAAGGGCTACAACATGCTAGGGATGTGGCGAGCTATCCGACCCTATTTGTGAAGGGTTTTCCTAAGGGATGGCTACCCATCAACTTCTAAAGAGTTTTTGGAAGAGCAGGAACGGTGATGGATGTTGTTCTACCAAGAAACAAAGACAATGGGCTTTACAGGGGATTTGCTTTGGTAAGAATGAGCTCTGAGGACGAACTCCTCAGAGCCATCCATGAGCTACATGATGAAAGTTTTGGGGGTATTAAATTGCTAGTCCAAAAGGCTAGATTCGGACCAAAATGAAGATTCAAAAAGGGAGGACGAAAGGTGAGACCAACAACAATCTCAACGAGGCAGAGGAACACAAACGGAGAACGTGTTTTCCGACAGGGATCATCTTCATTTAGAGACATACTCATTAACGCCAAAGGGACACAAATCACAACCGTATACTTTCAGATGAGAGTATCAGTAAGGAGAAAATGAGGGATGGACCTCATCCTGCGAAAGGAGCAGAGGATCCCCCAATCCGCATCAGCCAAGATAAGATAAATCAATCCAGAGAGTCTCTTCGGGACTCCGTCGTGGCAATCACCAAAGAAGGTTCGTCCATCGATCAAGTCAGACGATGGCTAGATGAGTGTTGTAGATTCCCGCCCCACACCTACAACATCAAACCCATAGGCTTCAACGAGTTATGGATCAAATTATACTCAGGAGCCAATACGGACCTCCTGGTCATGGCGGGTGCATTGCATAAAGATGGCCCTATTATCAGAATCCGCAGTTGGGAGGAATTTTCGACGTTTGGAATAGAGGATGTATGGATGCTAATCTGGTCGGTTCCCCTGAAACTGTGGAATGAAGCTTTCTTTCTAGAACAGCATCTAGACTAGGAAAGTTCATTCAACTGGATCCCAAAACTCAGCTAGGAGACGAGATGGGGGTCATAAGAGTAATGGTTAATAGGAAGAAGGGCGAGCCTGTCCCTTCATTCATTCAAATCCAAGCAGCTGACAGAAACTTGCTTTTACCGATCCAAATGGAGACAAAGGACACCCCAATCGCACGCTAGGGCGACATCTGGAGGCTCAGAGGGGGACAATCAACATACCCTACGGCAGGAAGAAGCGGAGGTAGAAGCGGTGGAAGAAGGTGCACAATTCTCGTCCGCATCAGGAGCACCGGATGTATTAAGAAACATGCATCTAGACGTTGCTGGTGGAAGCTCTGTTCTCGACATACCCCGATGGATCGTGTGACGCGTGTCAACTCTTCACTGGATGGCCACACGCATCCGAAGTCGACCAGCTCATCCTCATCCCGTCTCCACACGCGGACAGTGGATACGATGCCACGTATTCATTCTGTACGACTCATCTCAAACGAGTGTCAGGCCATCGAGTGTAGCAGAACGCGTGTTAGCATCGGGGACACAAGTGTCGACACTAGAGAGGCTCGGGACCCGATCATTCTCTCGAATACCGTTATCGGGTCCAAGAAGCCCCACAACACCTTAAGTCTTACCAGAGGCCCGGTGGATTCAGGTTTCACTTTCGGATCTGAGCCATTTATTTCGGACGTGCCGACCCGGGACCCTCTAAATCTCGACCTATCGCTCAATGCGATTCCTATATCCAAATGTCGCCTACTCTCTCGAATTCAAAATAGGGAAGCCATTCCTACGGAAATTGCAGCTCCGATTGGGGATCCACCAATCTTGCCTAGGAAGTTTTGGAAGATAAACCTTCCGTTGATAGATTTGAACGCTGAGAAGACTGGTCTTTTCGCAGCGACATCCCCAATTTCTCAGTTTGAAGTAGATTCTTCCCCTCGTTCTACGGACGGAGATCTCGCCCTCGCCTACAACCTCGACGATCATGTTGGGTTTTCAGATGAAGCAGGTACCGATTCCTCGCCCAGATCCATGGTATCCACAGATGCTATGTTTGATCAAGCCCTGGTGACGTTGTTTCAGGAGCGGATGAGTGAAGAGATCATAGAAGCAAAACCACTGCAAATCAGAATGGGTAAACCAAATGAAGATATTTTCGATAATCTCGTGTCAAGGGCGGATCTGGAAGCTCAACAGGCAAATCTGGTCAGCACCATCCAAAAGAAAAAATGGATTAGGGATGCCATGGGTCACGTGGGAAGGTCTATTGGGCTTTCCTTTGGTGATCATCCAGAGGACTATATAGCTCTATTCCAATGTATAGAGTCACGCGACAGACCTCTGATTCAAGCTAGATCGCCAAGGCATCTCCCAACCAAATCAAACAGCAATAGGGAACTCAACAGCCTTATATCCAGTCCCATTCAGATCACAGGAACTTTTGCAGGAGGTGGCAGGAAAGTATTAAGGGGCATTTCAGTTCCTAGATGAAGATCCTATCTTGGAACGTCAGAGGAGTGGGGTCTAAAGATAAGAGAAGAATTCTCAAAAGACATGTGGCAGATGTAAGGCAGATGTGATCTGTATGTAGGAAACAAAAGTTCAAACCTTCAATGAAAAACTTATGGGGTCCCTCTGGAAAGAGAGAGAGGTGAAATGGGCTACCGTAGACGCTAAAGGCAGTGCGAGCGGTATTCTTCTGGCTTGGAAGTTGACAGTATGGGACATGGAGCAAAGTTGGATCGGAGATTTTGCAATATCGGTTATTCTAAGAGAGGTATGCTCTAACTTTATATTTCTAATCACTATTGTTTATGGTCCTAATCAGGAGGATAAAAGGAGTGCTTTCTGGGACGAGCTGAGTGCAGTCCGATGGCATTTCGATGGCCCTTGGTGTTTGGTAGGGGAATATTACCCGCTACGCAGATGAGAAATCTAAAGGGGGGAGAATCTCTGCTGCTATGCGATGCTTCTCGAAATGGATCGAAGATCAGCAACTTCTAGATCTCCCTCTGATTAGAGCTAGATTTACCTAGTCCAACCTACATGCGATTCCGATTCCATCCAAATTGGACAAATTTTTTATCTCCGCTGATTGGCTTGAAGCTTTCCCAATGGTATCTCAAGCAGTCCTCCCAAGACCCACTTTTGACCACTGGCCGTTACTATTATCTGTAGAAGATCATGACTGGGGTCCCAAGCCCTTCAGATTCTAATCGTCTTGGCTATTGATCGAAGGTTTTCACCTCCTCATCAAAGATTGGTGGGTAGGTCTACAAGTAGAGGGCTACGTTGGTTACAGATTGGGCTGCAAACTGAAGCTTCTTAAAGAGAGGATAAAAGGATGGAAAGCTACGGAACTTTGTAAAAGAGACTTGGAAACTCAAGAGATTCTCTCTCAGATTCAGTCAATAGATGCGATGGCTGAATCTAGCCTCATGTCCACAGCAGAGGGGATCAAAAGAATTCAGTTGATTCAGCAATATTCATCAAGGATGCTTGAAGATGAGATTTCTTGGAAACAAAAATCGCGAAGTAAATGGATTAAAGAAGGAGACAAAAATACTAAATTCTTTCGTAGTATAGCTTCTGCGTGTGCAAGAGCTAACAGATTTGGCAGCATAGTCGTGAATGGTAATCAAATAGAAGACAAGGACAAAATTTCAACATAATTCATCCAATACTTTAGCACTCTCCTTCAGGAAGATCTTTTTCCTAGGCCTAAACTAGATCATCTTGAGATAGATTGTATCTCAGAAGCAGAGCGCAACGGCCTAGAATCCCGCTTTTCGATTGAAGAGGTTAAAGGGGCGGTGGATTCCCTAATTGGAGACAAGGCCCCCAGCCCAGATGGCTTTCCAATGATCTTCTTCCAAACCTTCTAGAATATCCTAAAGAAGGATGTTATGGACTTCATGAACGAGTTCTACGATAGAGGGCGGATTTCTAAATCGTTAGAGGCCTCTTTTATCACTCTTATTCCTAAAAATCCAGGAGTAGAATCCATGTCAGAATTCAAACCCATTAGCTTACTTGGGGGGCCTTATAAAATTTTAGCTAAGGTTCTGGCTTCTAGATTGCGAGGGGTGATTAATGCAAGGGCATTTTCAAATCGGGCTCCAGTGGGGTAGCCCGTGGGATGCGATGACACACTCGGGGTGGGTGACCCATGTGATTTGGGGCCCACGAGGGAGGTCTCGTGTTCGAGGCTCCTCACTGGGGGTGAATAATACGCATTTCACACCGGGCTCGAGTGGGGTAGCCCGTGGGATGCGGGGACACAGTCGGGGTAGGCAGCCCATGTGATTTGGGGCCCACGAAGGGGGTTCGGCCGAGATCCTAACCCGTGAGATGTGGAGCCTAGGCTATGAGATAAAGGGATTAATTCGTCATACTCTAAAAGTTCGATCTTTTAAAGCAAGTGGTTAATTGTCCTGCATCAAATTAGTATCAAAGCGGGAGGTCTCATGTTCGAGACTCCTCACCGGGGGTAATCAATGCAGGGGCATTTTCACACCAGGCTCGAGTAGGGTAGCCCGTGGGATGCGAGGACACACTCAGGGTAGGTGACCCATGTGATTTAAGGCCCACGGGGGAGGTCTCGTGTTCGAAACCCCTCGCCGGGGGGTGATTAATGCACATTTCACACCGAGCTCGAGTGGGGTAGCCCGTGGGATGCGGGGACACTCAAGGTGGGCGGCTCGTGATTTGGGGCCCACGAAGTGGGTTCGGCCGAGGTCTGAACCCATGAGATGTGGCGCCTGGGCTATGAGATAAAGGGATTAATTTTCCATACTCTAAAAGTTCGAGCTTTTAGAGCAAGTGGTTAATTGTCCTACATCAGTGGTGGGAAAGATTATATCCGACAATCAGAGTGCCTTTTTATCGAGAAGACAAATCATTGATAGTGCTCTCATTGCCTTCGAATGTCTAGACTCGAGCCACAAATCCGGTGCCAAAGGTCTTATATGCAAACTGGATCTTGAGAAGGCGTATGATCATGTTGATTAGGGTTTCTTACAATATATGCTTCAGCGTATGGGTTTTGGGGCCAAGTGGAGAGTATGGATGAAGGAATGCGTAGGCTTTGCTTATTTCTTGATTATACTTAATGGGTCCCCCAAAGGCTTCTTCTGTAGCACAAGGGGTCTTCGTCAAGGTGATCTGCTATCCCCCTTTCTCTTTCTTATTGTTGGTGAAGCCTTATCCAGAATGTTGAACAAAGGTCAGGAAGAAGGTGTTATTAGTGGGCTTAAAGTGAAAGGAATGAATACAGTAATCTCTCACATTCAGTTTGCAGATGATACGCTCCTATTTTGTGAAGCTGACCAGGAGAAAGTAAGTAATCTTCGCACCACTATCAGATGTTTTGAAGCAATTTCAGGGTTGAAAGTCAATCTGAGCAAGTCTTAAGATGTTTGGAGTGAATATGGAGGACAACGAATTACGGGAGTTCGCTAATTTATTTGATTGTCCTATGGGCAGTTTTCCTACTACATTTGTGGGCCTCCCGCTCTGTATCGGTAAGCCCCCATTATCGCTATGGGACAAGGTCATTAATAGATTCGAGAAATATCTCGCAAGATGGAAATGCAGATATCTATCCTTGGGTGGGCGAATTACTTTGATCAAAGTTGCACTCTCGAATTTACCTTTATACTTTGTCTCTTTTCAAGTGCCCGGCTTCGAACTTTTCAAGTGCCCGGCTTCGATCCTTTCAATTCTAGAAAGACTTAGACAAGACTTCCTATGGCAAGGGAAAGAAGAAAAAAAGAAAAAAGAAATTCCATTTGGTAGATTGGAAAGAGGTATGTAAGGGGAGGAATGAAGGTGGAGCAGGGGTAAAGGATCTCAAAATAATGAATCGTGCCCTCTTAGGTAAATGGATATGGAGGCTTGGAACCGAGAATGCGACTTTGTGGAACTCCTTAATCAAAAGCAAATATGGGTATACAGAGGGTGGATGGTGGACAAAGGATTCATCGCCGTACAAAGCCTCTGCTTTATAGAGAGATGTGACATCCATCAAAAAAAGGGTCCTTAAGGGTATTGGTTTTGCGCTAGGAGATGGCAAAAAGATCCGTTTCTGGGAATATATGTGGTTGGGAGAAGCTCCTCTCAAAGAAGATCATCCAAGCATATTTCGGTTAGCTCTGAATCGCAATAGCAAAGTGGCGGACTGTTTCTCAGTGATAGGGGAAGAAATTGTCTGGAATATTGTGTGTAGAAGAGACCTCCAAGATTGGGAGATTGAAGATTATATGGCCCTTCTTAATCGTCTGAACATCTGCAAGCCGAATCATCTAAAGGAAGATTCCCTGATTGGGAAACCAGACAAAGCTGGTCATTTTTCAGTAAAATCCCTCTAGTATACAGATTTCTGGGAACTACCTCCTCTATCAATCACGTAAATCTGATAGAGCGAGTTTGGAAGTTCAAAGCTCCTCCCAAGATAGTAGTGTTCGGGTGGCTAGTTGCTATGAAGAAGGTTCTGACCATCAATAACTTGAGGAAAAGGGGCATGGTTCTCACCAATGTTTGTTTGTGCTGCATGGCTAACGCAAAATCTGTTCACCATCTTTTCGTTCACTGCCCACTAGTCAGCTATATATGGGCAGCTTTCCTCCCTCTTTTTGGTATTCGTTGGTCTTTTCCTGAATCCACTGAGAGTTTGCTCTCAGCGTGGCAAGGTACTGATTTAGGAAACCAAAGAAAGGAGATTTGGAGAATGTCTCTTCTCGCTATTTGGTGGACAGTTTGGGAAGAAAGAAATGGGAGATGTTTCAGGGATATTTCAAACTCGGCAGATTTTCTAGTCAATAGGGTGAAATTCCTCTTGGTGGAATGGGGCTCTAATGTTGCTTCTCTAAAGGGCTGTAATTTGTCTTTTTTAGGTAGGTAATCTGCTCGCTATGTCAGCAGGCTGATTTCCTATCTCTTTGGTAATCTGTTCCTCTTATCAATCTAGAATTGTCACTTTTCAAAAAAAAAAAAAAAAAAACAAGAGCTATTTCATTAAGTGATGTGCAGGGAATTCCATGATCTAAGCAGGAGTGGGAGAGTGGCAGCCTATGTAGAAGTTTTGTGCAACTATAGTTTTGGGACCATGTAACATGGATGCTTAAATGCTCTGCAGAACCATGAATGGACCACCAAACAACATGATAGTTTGAAGCAAGACCATTATCACATAGTAGACCATTATCACTATAGTGTTGCTGTTGCTGTTGTTGTTGTTCAAGGGTCAAATTCATTTCATGAAAGACTATGATATAGTACCACAAACGTAGATCACATCAGTCTATAATATGACTAATGTAAGGCATCAGTTTACCAAGCAACTCTCACCTAGCAGTGACTATGGGAGCTGGTCCCCAACACAAGTAAAGGAGGATAAATGTCAGGCAGGTAGCTGGTTCTCAAAGTTCGACCAAGCAACCAGAGAAAAGCAATCATGGTCATGATGACAATGATGTCTGCTAAATTAAATTCATGTCAGGAAAGACTATGATAAAGCAACACATACATAAAATAAACATCATATCAATCACTAACATGGTAATGTAATAGGCATCAGATTACCAAGCAACGGTCGCTTGATAGCAACTGGTTTGCCAGTATCCAGTCCAGGTTAAGGAGGGTTGATGTCAGGTGGGTAGCTGATTCTCAATCCAAGCAGCTCCAGGGTTAATAGAGTCACGCTCATCCCTCAACACCCCTCGAATCCCAAATGCCCCTGGATTGCCAAACGAGTAACCGTCCATGTTAAGCTTCCACCAAACCAGAGGGAGAGACGATGAAGAGGCAGAAGGATGAACCAGATGCCTCAGTCCTTCAAGAACCAAACTTCAATCCCTAAAGATACCAGATTTTGAGATTTCTTTAGATTCCTCTAAAACAATGCCCCGATTAAGCGAAGACATGTTAATTTTGGACACCAGCTGGGAAATTTCCAAGAAGATATTGTTGAAAATTCTATCATTTCTTTCTTTCTGAACACCCCACAAAATGGCATGAGACAACATCCTCCAAAGAATCTTGTGTCTCAAATTGAAGGATCTCACTCCAATTGTCTATGAGGGCCGAAACAGAGAGCTAATTCCAAACAAATTGACGATGTGCCAAATATATTAGGATGCCAAGGTGGCCAACTGTTTCCCCATCCTTTGGACACATGAAACACATTAAATACAGGTTCCTTTTCTGGTGGTTATTTGTCTTAAGATCTTATCAGCAGTAGCCACCCAACAAAATGCTTCCACTTGATGTGGGGCACCTGACTCCCACACTTTTGCCTATGCAGGCTTCAGGGAATGACCGGCACAAGGCCTTCAAAAATTCTCGGACAAAAATGAACCATTAGAATTCAGGGCACAGATATACTCATACCTCTCAAAGGGATAAAAGGCTGCTTGTTAAGAATATCAAAAATTCTGACTGCCATGTGAAGTTCATGGTCGTACAGATTTTGACGGAAATGAACTGACCAAACAACCTTACCTTACACATGCTCATTGGAATCATTGACAGGAGTGTTCCTTCTAGTAAGGGAGTGGAATCTAGGAAACCTAAAAAGCAAGGGGATACTCCCCTGACCAAGGATCCCCAAGAAGTGGACTCTCTTACCATCACCAATTTCAAATCTAACCATGTCTGGGAAGATTTGACCCACACCTTGGAATTGTCATCAAAGCCCAATCCCTATCACCCTCGCCATATTTAGGAGCGAAAGCCGCCTCTAAAGGGCTTCATTCCCTTCTGTCGAATCTCCACTATTTGCCAAGAAAACCCAATCAGTAACTTGACAATTGATTCAAGTGGAAGCATCAATCTCCGGATCTACGCTCATTTCAACTCCCCGAAGCATTTTGTTGACTCTGATGCCCTTCCTCATCACTGGGTGCCTAGGCATCCATTCATTAAATTCCTTATTGGACTTGCAGAGGTGCGGAATCAAAATACATTGTTTCATCAACAACCATCCCCTAAACATTGAGAAGATGCTATCCAAAGATTCAAAACTGACTTTCTAGGGTTCTCTCCATCGTTTCATCAGCACTTGCAAACCTCTACCTTTTTATGAATATCTCATATTTTATTAAAAAGGAAAGAGCAGAAACAAATAAGGAAAACAAACTACAGCATCAGCCTGCTGAATCAAAATACATAAATTAGCCCTATCTCATGTCAACCATTGAGATGGACTTCCTTTTCTCCTCCTCCTTGTTGGAGATGGACTCCCTAATGGCCCCATCTTTTGTTAAACAATCAACCACTGAATTTGCCTCTCGGATGACATGATAAAAGGACACCTAGATTGCTCAACTCTCACTCTTGGGGAAGGCTAAATCAATTTCTCATTTCCTCTAGCCCTCTCAATTTGGAGTTAGCCTGCCTTGCCCGACCCATAGCTATATACAAATCGAACCCCTATTGATGTGAACAATACCAGACACCTAGATAGATAAGCACTTCCGGCCTAGGGATGTCCCTGCACAGATAGTCTTACATTGGCCAACTCCCTAGGGAAGCAGCCGGAGATGGCACATCTGGTCACATTCTGAGAATCAGCCCTCAAAAATGATGGGAGACAAATTGAACAGGACACATAACTTCAACCCTTGGAGAAGAGCCGGCGCTTCCACAAACTTAGAATCACAAACACTGATTGGCCAGGAGAACTCAACCAATGATTCTCCACGGTCACCGAACAGTACCACCAATCCCGGCAGGACCAGGATTGCCAATGGAGCACCCGTCAAGATTCAGGTAGAGTTAGCAAGGAGGCAACTTCATATATCTTCCCCCTTAGATTCCCTCATCTGTAGATTCCCTCATCTGCTCAATAAAATGCCTTCCCATTTTGGCCAAAACAGATTCTCTGGAATACCATTCGATCTTTTGTCAGTCTTCTCCCAATCCACTATCAACCCCAAAACTTTCCTGACAACTAAAGAAACGGTGTTGGATTTACCTTAAAAAATTCTTCAATTTTTTTCTTTTTCCAGCCACAGAGCCCATATGGCTGCTTGACCTGCAATACCCTGGAGGAATCTTCTGATTAGACCCAAGGTGTCAGTTCACTGGCCCTCCAGAAGCTCCCTGTTACCTAAACTATCTGAACACAAAGGGAGCTTTCTAGACAAAGGAAATCCAATCCATTAATAAGTCAATCATTGATGCCCCAGAGAAGCAGGACTGCAGATGGCACTATTTGATACCTTCCAGAATAATGTTCGAGGACTACCTTAAGCTCCATATAAGCTAGAAAAAACTGCCACACTGGAGCATGCCTGCAGGATGTTCCAGTTTGATACCCTTCAGAATAATGTTTAAGGACTACTCTAAGCTCCGCATAAGCCAGAAAAAACTATCATTTTGGTCGTGCAAATTCCCACAATATAGAGAATAAGAATTCATGTTAGCAAGAAGAGGGGAAAAAAATAACCAAAGATGAGGGATACAAACAAGGATATGCCAAAGGAGAAACAAAAAAATAGATGTTTGTAACAAGACATGAGTCTGATATGGATTCACTTCACCGCATTGCATATACAATTTATATTTCTTCCAATCAGGTAACATGGGCTTGAAGTATGTCCAATAATTCAAGCCAAAGGAGATGAGAAGTCTATATTTGTGTTGGTTCTTTTATATCTAGGTGATCCAAATAGAACCAAAAGCAGAGCCGTTTTTTATGGATAACTATGATTTGAAATTATAGTGTTGTTCAGACCACGAGATGACGTTATTCTGAATGGAATGATGTCGATCTCATGGGTTCGAGCCCACAGTGGGCATTTTTTAAACCTTTCAAAAAAAATCAATCTCAAGTATAATGATCAAAGGTGCAGAGAGGTCTCAAGTAGATTTATATGAATGGGTGCATGCATTTCACATCACAATAAGGGACGCAACGGTTGCAAAATGAACTGAATGATACCAGGATGCAGCTTGGGCAGGTTGGGACAGGTTGGGTTGGGTTGGGTTGAGGTTCTACCCCCACCAGGCCCAACCCACAACCGGACCCAACCTAAATTCCAACCTGAGGGTGCCCAACCTGACTCCCTCTATAATCGACACAACCAGACCCAACCCAAATACATGTGACAATTCCCAACCTGGCCTAACTCGACCTGAATTTGGTCAACCCAAACCCAACCTGAATTCAAATCAGGTTGGCGTTATCCAATCTGAATCCGACCGGAGGATCCTTTCAACCCGCCCCAACCCGTTCGGGTTGGGTCAATCAGGTTTGGGTTGAACTGAACCCAAGTTGCAGGCCCTAAATGATACCTTGCATAATGAGACAGATGTTCGTCAAATAGTTATGAGTCAAAGCATGCATCTTCAAACTAGATAAAAAACTGCAATCCATATCGGCATGCCATGCATGCCTATGTTCATAGGGCGAGCCATGATAAGCATGCACTTGGTATAAGGCCTTGCTGTGCCCGCAAAGACCTCCCTGCATTGACCTCTGCATGCAGGTGCACATTCCAAAGTGTGTCACTTGTGTGGGATCCAAGCTGCTAATCAATTGCCCCACAGTGTAGATGCTCCAGCTCAAAAATCAGGTCGGTTCAATCATCAGGTGGGTCAAACATGTAGGGAAACAGTGGATGGTTTAAATGAATTGCCAATAGGCCATTTTCTGGACCAACTTGACTTTTTGACTTGGGCATCATCCCCGTGGTAGGGTCCACCTGATGAGTAGCTCAAATCTCATGAAAGTGGCACCAATAGGCATAAGTGCATGAGTGTGGACATGGCAAAGCTTCTCGATTTAACTTTATTCTCATTCTTTTATAGGAAAGTGTGTGCGAGATAGAGAGATAGCATATACCCTAGAGAGACAGGAGAGAGAGAGAGGTTTACCTTCACAACTGCTATAACCATCTCCCTTAAACTGCACTCCCTGAACCAACGGACACTCACACACCCTTCCACGGAATGTATCCTGAAGAAACAATGCAACTATCAGCATGCATGGAAACATCTCAACTTGTATGCCGGGCTAATTGTACCCTTTAACACCTTGCAAGCAGTAACGTTGGCAGCCTTGTCTTGCCAGCAACCACCATTATTTTTCAAACACTCGTTTGTCTCAATATCTGTATGAAATTTAAAAAATAAAAATAAAAAATAAGGGTACCGAAATAAGAAGATGAAAGAAACTGTTACTTATTCCAAAAGATGCCTTTTCGTCTATAATGCATTGCATGCATGTCAACTTCAGATGCAACGGGAGCATGGGTGTCAATGTGCACAGACGTGTAGGACTTCTGAGCCGTCCCTAGTAGGTCACACCATAAAAATCACCTGGTGCAAAAATCAGGCCAGTCCACTCAACAGGCGGGACAAACATTCAATAACTGTTGGTAGATCTGACTTGAAACTGTTCTCTGTTTTCATAAAGGCTGGCCACTCTGACTTTTTTGCAGGTGATCTTTGTGGTGGGGCTCACCTTTTGCACTGCTTGGGGCTACATGTTCAATGCTAGGTGAACATTCCTCTTTCAGAAAAGAAGATCGAAGCTCACCACCACTCAAACAAACAGCCGGTTCAGTAGTTTCCTCAAAACCAGCACAAATAGCCTTCAAAACAGCACCTTTCTCCAACTTTCCTGTAACCACACATGTCAGCACAGGCACAGCCACACAGCATTAACATAAGAGACATGAATACAAGCTTCCAAGACTGACCTCGATATTGTCGATTATTAACAACGAGGGTAGGTAGTATAGTAACGTCACCCCTGGATCCTTTTCCAACCTGTTTAAAAAGGGTTTTCAATTTTTCATCATCTAACCGCTAAACATAAACTGACTTGTGGTGAGTTTGGATTCAACATCAAATGAAATTGCAATAACTATTCTGATAAAGTGGATATAACCCAACTATGATTTCTCTCAGCACTCATGCTGAGGGAAAGTGACCATCATCTCATGGCTACTTCCCGGTTATGAATACTAGGAAACATCATTGGTGTCTGTCATTTCCATTTGATTAAGTTGAATGTTTGTGATTCTACTCAATTTTGCATCCAGACACAACCTAAGGGTACCAGTTCAAAACGTTCTCGTCAGGAACGTGGGTATTAGTTAAAAGCAATGCCACATTGAGAGAAGCAATGACAACAAAAAGCAAGATCTAACAAAAGGCACGTACTTGGGCATCTTGCTCTTCTTTCAAAACCGGATTGTCAGAATCGGCATTGGGGTCTCCCATGCATTTTTCAATCTTCTTATTGTCCAGCCCTGTCCAAATGCAAGCATGATAAAACTATCCAGTAATGGTAACTGACTTCCTAGAATTAAAGGGAGCAGCAGTATGCATATAACCTGTTTCTTGGGCTTTACCAAGCCTACGCACTGAAGAATGTGGTAACATGTGGTTGTGCATCTAAGCCATGCATCAGGTGGCCCCACTGTGTAGATGATTAACTAAATACCAGGCTGTTCAACTCGACAGGTAGGCAAATATGTATCAAAACAGCTGATTTTTTTTAAGTTGCCAATGGTCCACATTAAACATACACGTATGACACACCTGACCTGATGAGTTGACTAACCTGATCTTCAGGCCATGTCATCATCACCCACACAGTGAGGCCCACCTCGGATGTGAACCACACCTTCCATGTCAGCATTTGTAACCGCATATAGAGGTGTATGTAAAAAGTGCACGACTACTCTGCAAAACACCTGTTTCACCCAAAATGAGGACCAATTCTGGAGACCAACCTACCTAGGGATTTGATAACAGTGTCTGCACAATCCTTGTTGTATTTTTTCTGCTTCATAGGGCACCTTATTTGAAAATCAGTTACATAATCCCACCATACCCAAGGTCTTTTGGATTCATTTGCAACTTTAAACACACACAACTGTCTCAAATTTTCAATAACCACGTCTTTCCCATCATAACCTTGGCTGAAATCCTGTTCAGGATCAGGCGCACAATATCTTCCATGATTGATGCATTGGGACTTGCACTGTTTGCTAATGGTGAATGCCTGAGGACAGTACCAGGTTATATAATGGGGTGTGAACTGACTATATCCGCCTTGCTCAAGTAATTGTGCAGCACCTTTGAAATCCTTGATAAATTCCATCAACATGTCACATTTGGGCCCACACTCATCATTGCTATTGGTCCACAACTCGTACTCGACACGATCGTCTGGGTGTGGGACTGCTTCTCTCCAGTCGAGGTTTACATTGACCATATCCCCGTTGTTGACGGCCTTCTTTAATTTGTCACCGAAGTTTTTGTCAATAAGTGCAGATGGTATAGTTATGTTTTGAATATATTTTGCAGCCTCTTGATCCTCTCGTGGGGAATCCATGGTTATCAATGGTTCTTCGATGTCATCTGCAACAAGCACTGCTGAAGCTCCAGCATTCTGTGCATTCCAAACCTTTAAAGCGAAAAAGCAATCTGTACAGGAGCATAAAACACTCAAATCCATTGAATTGGCAGAGAAATGCAAAGGCTACTAAATCTAGAAGGAATTCGAACCCCACACTCTCCACACATTCCAATGTGACAAGTATGTGTGAGTCCAGGTCTTTCAACAGTTGGCCCTTTAGTGCATGCACTGTAGCCCCAATATCAGGCTGGTACAGTCATTGAGTGGATGAAAAATGTATGGAGAAGGTGAACCTTCGAAAAGATTTGACCAAGGATCCAGATTCAACTTACACATGCAGCCATTTTTATTATAGGATAAGGCCCCATTATTGTGCCGAGGAGAAAATAAAAACAGCGAGGCTCATTTGATGAACAGCCCAGATCTTGCACACATATTTGGATGTCTAGGGACAGTAGGATTCAGGATCTTCTCCCGTTAGTACCTTAGCAGGCTTCAAATTGGTATTTTTATTTTTTTTTAAAAGGTCCAGCATTGGAACATAACACAAGTCTCAACACCTCCAAAAAGGACATGATTCTTCAGGCAGCATTTTACAAACATATTACACACACATGCAAATGATCGGTGGACATGCAAATGGTGCTTGATTGTAGCTTGGAAGAAAAACAAACAAAGAAATACATCCCTTAGTATCATAAGACACCAATACTACTACTTATGCATGCCAATCTTCAAGAAAAGAGAAGTTCAGACATGGTGATGATGTGTCTTACCGGAAGCTTGCACATAACCGTGTATCATACAAAACTGACATGCTTCCAACGACAGATCATTCTTGAGAAAAGAATAATATAAGAATGGAATGATACGACTCATTGAGAGCATCCATATAGATGGGCATATAGCTGTGGCATGAAATTGTTAAGAGGGCTGTAGAGCAAAGAAAGGCCAATTGGTGTCAAATAGTTTCAGCTATCTAAGCATTGGATAATGATGACGGCACCCCAGCAACAAAGCCGTCACACATGACCTATGCAATTACGTCAGATTTGTCTACTAAAATTGTCCTACAAGAAGCCAAGCCAAGAGGGGCCGAGCCTGCAGCTCAGTTAGGTGATGTGCATCAACCACTTAAAAAGAACCCCACCCAGATAAGAAAGAAGCTTATCAAAGAAGTATGGATAAAATACAGTGGCAATGTGTGAGAACCCACCACATAAAGTGAGTCCAGAACTGAAACATGTAATATGATTTGAAATTGCATAAAGATCAATGCTACTATATGTTCAATATAATGCATTTACGTTGGATATAAATTTCATATAATCATTTCAAAATTTCTTCCTTGATACAAGCAAAAAAGAAAAAAAAAAAAAAAAAAACCATTGAATCTTGCATACATTTTTTATTGTTCACTCCAGAGCATGGAGGATTGCACTCAAGCACGGATGAAGCATACAACTAGCATATGGATGTCAACTCAGATTTTCGCATTGCAGTCCGCACTGTGGATGTCCACAACCCAAATACATGGTGTGTTGTAACGGCCGTTACGTAAAGGTAATGGTGGCAGCCATTATGTAAAGGTAATGGTGGCAACCATTACACATTACGGGGTCGTAATGGTTGTAACGGCCGTTATGGAAAAATGACCCGTAACGATTGTTACAGTTACCATAACGGCCATTATAGCTCCCGTAACAGCCCATTACACCCCTTGTAACAGTCCATTGCAGTGGCAGGTTTTCCAATTTGTTTCTTCAATAAAAAAGAGAGACCATGACAGCCATTACGGGGGCCGTAACAACCATTACATCCCATATCGTAAAGATAACTATAGTGGTTGTTACGACTAATGTTTTAAATATCAACGATATCAGCCAATATATCCCACAATATATCTTGTATCCCACCCGTGCGATTCATAATGCACAAGTAGTGCCGATATATCCCACATGTTCGATCCGATGAATAGTTTCAATTTTCAATCCCTTTTTTTGTTGAAATTGTGTTAAATCAGTGTCAAATGGTTACAAATCCATTGGTTTTTCATGTTTTGCATGAAAAATCATAGAGTTAGAGCTTTGATTTCGATATTCATTGGTTCCTCATGTTCTCCATTTTATTTTATTTTGAAATTTTCCTTCACCCAGTTGTCAATGGAGACTAATTTCAAAGTATTTATGAGTATTTGATTAAATGATCATCACATACACTCTAATTTCAAATTTTGAGTGTAGTTGGTCCGATTTGGGAAAATTTGGGGAAAATTCAAATTTCCTCAATTTCTCCCAAATTACTTGCAATGTTACTCTCCAAACATGAAATCAGGCGTGCATGATGGCTGATCTACTGATTTGTTAATTCATTGTAAATTTTTGAAAAATTAAAATTAATATATGTATATATAAATTTTCCTTCAACCAGCAGTCAATTGACTTACGACCACCATTACAATTATGGAATACCTAGCCCAAATCACAATGATTGTATGATCCTAATATCTGGTTGTGCCCATTGAATTTCGATAATCAACCATTTTTCTTTAGGACTAGAACTATACACTAGCCGAACTCTACCTAGCTCGGCTCAACTCGTTTAGCTAAGGAGCCTATCTCGAGTTCGGCTCAGCTTGATCATCGAGCTGACCTGGTCAGCTCAAGTCAACTCGGCTTGGTTTGGTAATCGTATCCAGCCGAACTCGAGCCAGGTTTGAGCCGACTCGCTAGGTTAAGCCGTTGACTCGGCTCAGATTTTGGAGTTTTTTTGTGGATTTTGGCCTATTGGGGGATTTTGAGGTTTTGGCTCGGGTCGCGGCCGCGGGCGAGTTCGGTGTGTCCTGTGTGCATCGGGTTGCCATGGAAGAGATAGAGAGAGTAGTAGAGGAGAGAAAGAGAGAGAGAGAGAGAGAGAGAGAGAGATGGGAAATTGAAGTCAGGCGTGGCGGGCGGGGCAGTGAATGGGTCAGTCAGTCGAGTGTAGGTAGAGCGAGGAAGATGAGATTCAAAGAATGGGAGAGGAAGAGAGGAGAGCACTCGGTTGGGTGTGTAGGGTAAATGGGAGGGAGAGGAGGAGAGGAGGGCGTTCACCGCTCGGTCAGGACTCAGGTAAGGTTGCAAATTTAGAAGTTAGGGTTTTTTTTTTGTATTTATACTACATTCATACTTGGCCAAGCCGAACCGAGCCAAAACAAGCCGAATTGAGCCAAAGTTTGAGCCGAACCAAACCGAGTTGGCATACAGCTCAGGCTCGGCTTGATTTTGGAACGAGTTGGCATTTCTGGCTCCTCTCGGCTCAAACAAGTTGTTCGAGCCAAACCAAACCGAGCTAAATCAGGCCAAACCGAGCAAGCTAATAGAGCTGACTTGGTTTGTGTTCAGCTCTATTTAGGACCATCCATCTTACAACCACCTATTGGATACTTGGGATTGTCTGATCAATATAATTCTGGGATGTGTCACATCCGGTGGGACCCAGGATTTTGATAGTCTATGTTGACATACACGCCTCATTTACATTAGATGTGTGCGCAATTGTGATCACCATGCTACAGTAGTGCAAGATTTTATATATATATATATATATATATATATAGAGAGAGAGAGAGAGAGAGAGAGAGAGCCTACAAACATAACCAACCACATAATACAAAAAGAGCAGAAATGATCAAATAAAGACGGAGGGATACTGTGAGAGAGCACCCTTCCGTTGTAAATGACACAGGATGGAAGGTGGATTGGAACCGTCCACCTAGTGGCTCCTACATAGACAGTTTGTGTCTCAAAAACCACACCAATCTAAGAATCTTACCCATCACTTACCTGCTCTTTTCCCACTGAATGTCAACCATTAACATTTTGTTGATTGTAATCAACCTATGTAATGGACTATTAAATAGCGCTTGATTGTAAGCAACCTACGTAATACTCTATTACATTGCATGCCTTTAGGAGTTTTGTGCTATCATTGCCAGTCATAAGCCCACATAAAGGAGGGCTGCATCAGGTTGGCATCCAGTGTCAAACTTATGCCACAACTTCCATCATGAACCCGAACTATACGGAATTCCAAAGTAGTCATGCTACGCGTGTTATGGCCTTGATTGAGTGGAATGGCAGAACATGATTCATGTAGCCAACCGCAGTTAGTCGGGACAAGGTTTAGGTGATGATATATAACCGTGAATAATTGTTTGTCCTTCGCTGCCCAATTAAATGCTACCAATTGGATGGCCAGGATAACCCACATTGCATGATTTTGGAACGATCAGCCATCCATTGTAGGGCCATTAAGTGAACAATTCCCATCAACCACTCATCCTGCAAAGTGTACAGTGAAGAACCATCTCTATCATATCTTCTCCTTACAAAAGTGTACCATTCCAATTCCCAAAGCAGCAAATGGGTGTATGCAAATCAGGGTGGTGGGTATATATATAAATTTCCCCATCGAAAAAACCCAGCAAAAAACACCAAAACCTAATTACTCACTTCATCAATCAATCAAATACAGCAAACCCCACTACCAAACAAACAGAAATAACAAAAGAAATGAAAGAAGAACAAGAAGAGAAAGAAAAAAAACACACTTACCTCCGCGATCAACTAAAACAAAAGTCGGAAGCGCTCCGGGTTTCGACTTAAACGAAAGCCTGTCAAACCGATCACAGCCCTTGTTGTTCTCCTTCGGGTACACGACAGCCCCTGCCATGCTTCCTCCATACTGTGGAATGCCGAAATTCCCGATGGCGCTGTCGTGGTTCCCCCTAATACTGTCCGGCGACGTTACCCTCAGGCTGTTCTTCTCTACTACAAACCTTGCTGAAACCGGCACCGACAAAGCGACCAAAAATACCCCTATGAAGCCTACAAAAAACCCAACTGGTGTTTCCATTTTTAGTGCAGATTCAAGAACAAGGGATTGGAAATCCGAGAGATGGGTTGTTTTTTTCACAGGAGGGGTTGTAAAAGCAAGAACCCAAGTGATGAAATTTCTGGGGTTTTGGGATGAATGGATGGTAGATTTGAGAAGGGTATTTTGGGAAATAAGTGTAGGGAACTTGGGCTTTTCTGTCTACTGATTCTAGCTTCTTCTTATCAAGTAGCAGACGGTTTGCAGTTGGGCCTGCTTGTCTGAATTTTGATGGGTGTTTGTAACGTGGCTTTTATGAGAAGAGGAAAGAAAGATGCCTATGGTCTGCGTTTATAACACTATACTATTTTTTTAAACGGTGGTGACTCATCCACCGTACACGTGGCATATCCATACAGACGTGTGGTGTGGCCCACAAATATTTCTATTGCAATGGACTCCCTGCAACACTTGAGGAAATTTAAATCCTGATTTAACCCTCTTTGCCATCCATTTGGTACATTTCATATCCAAATAAACGGTTAAAAACAACATCATAAGGTGATCCAATGGGTGTTGGTTTGGGCTGTGCCACGTGTACAATGGGGCCCATGGTTCGGATGGTCTGGACCATCCTACGTGGATGCCACATGCCACACATTAAACGGATGAGTCACCATTTAGAAACTGAAGGTGGTGAAAAACTCACAGGCTACGGATGTGAGGCATCATGCGGTAGCGGATTGCATGTGACCCCGGCACTGAGATATTCCTGTGCTTGGGGGTGTCTGGGGCCCACAAATATATCAAGTGATAAATCCACTCTGTCCAAGTGTTTTTAAAGACTACATTAATATATCTTAATAAAAATAAGATACAATAATATCTCAGGTGTGCCACACCACACGAAAAGGTATAGATTAAGCGTTTTGGGGAGACAGAAGTTCTGTATAAGGACGAATTTTGTGACTAAAATTCATCTGAGTGATAATAAGCATATGAACGGTTTGGATGTAATATAAAAATCATGGTAAGATCTAAAAAGGTTTTAACTGTGGAGGTTTCCGTTCTCACTGTTTCGTTTGGTGTGGTCTAAATGAGTTTTTAATGTAGCTGATTTTTGGAATAATGTCCTATCGTGTTCTTTAAAAACATATGGACGGAGTGGATTAGTCATAAACAACTCTTTGGGCCCCCCACAGCCCCATGCACGGGAATATCTATGTGCCCCGCGTTCCAGGCAATCCGCTTCCGTACCATGCAGTTTCCGGCCCATGGTTCAACGATCGATGCGATCCGAACAATCAATATCCCGTCCTTCACCGTCGATGACGTGTGCACCAAAGACAGCCAAGATTGATAGCTACCGTTGTTTAAGCTTCACCGGGCTAACCCAGCTGGGCGTGGAATCGAGTCCGATGGAGTTAGGGCTGACTGAATCGACCTTTGAAATAGGCCTGACCTGGACTCGACCCGACTCAGTACCGGCTGCGGCATGTCTGACCCGAACCGAGTTGGGGTCTAGTCTGAACTAATTCGGACCAAGTCCAACCTGTTCATAGGTATCGAGACGGGTCAAGCCAATTGGTTGCGACGGGTATCCGTGGGTTAAAATCAGTGCTCAGAATTTAGGTGCATGCGTGGGAATTGCAATCTCTCCATCAGCTAGCATCTCATTTTTGAAATGTCAAATGTGATTATTTTTATGTGCTTTAAATTGAATTGAGTTAGCACCAAGTCAAATTTTGAGTGGAGTCGAGTTGAATCGAGTTACTGGTTTACTCAAACTCAATTCGATTTGATTTCAGATGCGATGAAGTCTACTTTGTTCAGATCAGCGGCGCAATCAATTCAAGTCAAATCATGTCTAAATGAGTAGGGTAAGTTGAGTCTCCCGAGTCAAGTCATCCTGTGCCTAGCTCTAATCATCTATGAATTGGATCACCTATGGAAGGGCTTAGATAGTTCCAATCTGGTAGAGGGTCCGTTACGTTGACCATTCTTAGCTAGGATAATAAAATCACTTGATCACGGCTACACTTCTGCAAACCCAACACCAATGGAGGATGGTTAGTGAGAGTGGTAGACTTTTAGACCTTCGACTTGGGAGTAAGACATTACACTATCCACACGTGCCACTATGGGAGGCATGTGTGATCCATGCCATTCATCAAGTGGGCATAGGCATATGCCATGTTATGGCAGAGCATGCCGCATCGAAGTCGGATTGCTTGCAACAGTCTCTTGTAGGAACTTCCTGTGACAGGAAGCTAGGTGGGCCCATTGTGATGTTTGTGAGAAATCAACCTAGTCCTTTTTTTTTTAACCAAGAAACAAGGCTGATCTACAACTCAAGTGGGCTGCATGACTAGAAAAAGTGGATAGAAAAATGTTTATTGTTGAAACTTGCCAAAGTGATGCCGGGCCCATAATGTAAAGTATTGTATATTTTAATAAAATATACAATTCAATGCTAATATATCCAAATGTCGCCACGTGGTACGCTAGCGGGCCGAGTATGTCACTAGCCCACTTTCTCAAAACCACACGTCTCGTAAATCATGTTACAATGCAGGTGTAAGTGCAGTGCTTTCATTACACTGCACCGCCATAGTAGATGACAGTTTTTTTTCTTTAATCTCCTTTTAGTAGGTGGTTCAGCGGACCATCGTGCCTCATCTACTCTCTCTTCTCATCGGTCTGGTTTTCTTAAGCATCTCCCACCCTCCTCCCCTCTATCGTCCTGACGTTCACCTCTCCAGAGACCTCCACCACCGATGCTTGAAAAGCAGTGCGGCTGATGAACACTCCATTTCCAAACATTAATTTCGGAAATGATGGTTTCCTATAATTATAAGTGTACTCTTATCCAAACATTGTGAGTGGTTTGCAATTTGCAAACGCATCACTGCTGCAGGACCACTAATACCTTGATGGGACAATTTTACTTCCCTGTACAATATTATACGCAAATCCAAACACGCCCTAATACTTATATGTCATCTAGCCTTCATAAGGTCATTCCTACTAAGTTGAACTGAAAACAAAAAAAACAAAAAAACAAAACAAAACAAAACAAAAATATATATTTGCCTGATACAAAACTTTCGTGGCCTCACAAATGCTTCAATGTTAGACGTTTAATTCTCATTGTTTTTGGCCAACTTAAGTTTCGTATCTGCCTCATTTCTCATTCCATTTCTTGAAATGAATGAATGGCCTGAATTTCTCACAAACACGGTACCCACATAGCTTCCTTGGACGGAAAGTTACTGCGACAGGTTTCCACAGGCAACCAGCCTCTGTGATACACACTCCAAAAGCAAACAAAACCATTTCAGTAGCACAGGGATTTCCAACAAAAGCCTTTCACAGGAAGTTCCCTCTGCGCCCTGGAAATCTAGTTGGGGCCAGCCGTGATGTTTGTGAGACATTCACCCTTCCATCCGTTTTGTGAGCTCATTTCAGGAATTGAGCCCAAAAGTGAGCAGTATTCAGGTCTCAAGTGGACCGCATTAATGGAAAAGGTCAGTAAAATCTCCTTGAGGTCGACATTGATGTTTGCATGCCATTCATACCGTTCATAACGTTATGCTTACTGGGATGAAGTGAAAACACAAATATTATCCCGATTCAAAACTTCTCTAGCCCCACAAATATTTTAAATGTGGACGTTCAATCCTAATGTTATCGGTCCACTTGAGTTTTGGATTCGGTTCATTTTTAGCTCTACATCTTAAAATGATTTCACAAAACTGATAGACAGTGAATTTCTCACAAACATCATTGTGGCCCCGCCTAGGTTCTAGTGCAGGAGCTTCTGCAAAATGCTTTAACAGGAAATCCGGCTTCTACTCGTCAACGCTACTCGCACGAGTAGTCTCTCCACACACATGCTAGTTCCGCCGTTCATCAGGTGGGTCCACCGTACATTTTCCACTGCTCCTTGTGTGATTAGGGAGTGGATTGGGTACGGCCCCGACCTCACCCCTGAGAGTGCAACCGTTATTGTGGGGCCTACTTCGATGTATGTATTCTATATCCACGCTCTCTATTTTGCCAAGTCATTTTAGTACACGGCCTTTCCCGTGGCCCTACCTTAATGTATGCATTATATATCTATAACATCCAACTATGTTTAAGATACGACCTAAAAAAGAATGCAAATTTAATTCCCAAGTGGTCCATAATATAAAAATTAGTAGTGATTGACCATTCATAAACCATATAAATTTTGAATCAAGATGATATTTGTTTTTTCCATTCGTCCAAATTTATGAGACGTTACCAACTAGTTGGATGGCAAATAAACATTATAAAAATATTGTGATGGGCCTTACTAAGCTTTTAATGGCATTCAATCACCACTATTTCTTATACTATGGTCCACCGGATACTTAAACCGTCTTCCTTGCTCATGTCTAAAATGATATCCAAAATATACATACAGCGTGGGTATAAGATACGTATGTAAAGGTGGCCCTAGAAGTAAAGACAACACCTAAGGCCACACCTAATTGGCTCCCTTACGATGATATAGCAAGCACTCAGAATCTGCTCACGTGGAACACATGTTACAAAAGTTAAAACGTCAAAATCCTTGGACTACTGAAGATAGTTTACAGAAGAAAAATCAGATTCGTTGAACAATCCTTTAGCCTTGATTAATTTACTTTTCTTTTTACGATTGAATTTACACAGATGATTAGTTTTCATTTTAACCATTTATCACAGGTGTTCAGAAATCACCACAGGCAACGGTTGCGATTGACCATTTAAAACTTTCTGTGGGCCACAAAAGTTTAGATCAAGCTGATATTTGTGTTTCCCCTCTATCTAGGTCTATTCGACCTTATCAAACATTAGAGTCGCCTTGGGAAGTTTTAATGGTAGGCATTGAAACACCGCTGTTGAGTGTGGTGTGGTCCACCTGAGATTTGGATCTAGTTCAGGTTTGGGACCAGATGCTAAAATGAGCTGAAAATAATGAATGGCTGGTGTAGATATAAAATACATACATCAAATTGGACCTCCTGATAACAGCTTCATGGATATTGCACTTACCGTAGCCTTGATGATATGTTGTATATCCACTCTGTCCATCCGTTTTTCCAGCTCGTTTTATGACACAATAACAAAAGTTAATTATATCCAAATCTTAGTTGGACCACACCACAAGAAACAGGGATAGTTGAATGCTCACCATTAAAAACTTCCCAAGTTCCACTGTAAGAAAATCTATTATGTTAATTTTCCATCCAACCCGTTTATAAAGTAAAAAAAGAACTGGATTAAGGAAAAATACAAATATTAACTTCATACAAAACTTTTGTAGGTTAAAAAAGCTTTTAATTATCATTCTCTACTTTTTTCCCGCGATATGGTCCATTAGACATTTAGATGTGCTTAATATTTGGGATAATGTCTATAAATTAGCTGAAAAAATAGATGGATGGTATGGATACGAAACAAATTCATCAAGGCAGGCCCCACACGGTAAGGGTAGCAACTTGGGTTACCCGGGTAATAGCTAATCCACTCCATGTAGTTTTTGGAGGTGGATTGCGTCTGCTCTTCATCATGCACTCCGTTGTTGCAGGGGCTATGTGAGACCCTCTTTGATGTATATATTTTATCCATGCCATCAATCCATTTTAACAAATCATTTTAAGGCATGATCCAAAAATGAGTAAGATCCAAAGTTCAAGTGGGTCACAACAAAAGAAAAAGTAACAATTAAACAACTACCATTAAAAACTTCTTACATGCCACATGAAAAGCTAATATGTGTGTCTTCCCTTTGTCCACCTTATAAATAGGTTGGAGGGGGAATACGGCAAATAAACATCACAATAGATTATTCCACTGGGTAGGACATCAGTACAATGATCTCTTTCCAATGGATGGATAGCATCCAGAAACCACCAACCATGGTGGCAAATTTAGTTATATCACACCGCAGCAGCCAATAGCATTGTGGGGTCCACCGCTTAGTTTTTTCCAATGGATGGATTGCATCTAGGACCGACCAACCATGATGGCAAATTTAGGGTCCTTACCCTTGCTTGGGTGGTAGACTCTCAGGAGTTTCAACTCCCGGTCAAGGGTTCGAGTATCTATAGGTGGTGAAATTTCACTAGCGTGAGTGTGTGTGTGTGTGGGGTCCAAATTTAGTTAAATTTAGTTATGTTACAATTGCAGCAGCTAATAGTATTGTGGAGTCCACCGTTAAAAAATGCTAATAGATCCCAGGCTTAAGTGGATCACTTCACAGGGAACAATAAAGATCCAACACTCATTGATAGTTAAAAAGGACGCAGACTGGGTACTGTCTCCGCAAATCCCTAGCTTGGAACGGATATAGTATCCCTAGCTTGGAGCAGACAGGGCACCAATGGTCTACCATAATATATAGGTTTTATCCACAGCTTCCATCCATTTTTTACAAGTTAAAGAATGAGGTACTTTGAAAGCTCAAGTGGACCATATGATGGGGATTAAATATTGTCTCTTGAAATTTTTGGATGGTAATGGAAGTTTTGGATTAAACTAATATTTGTATTTTTTAAGTCACTCTAGTTTATATGATTTTGGGTGGTGAAAACCCACCACGGTGTGAGTGTGTGTGGGGGTAAAAATTCCAAAAAAAAAAAAAAGTAGTTTATATGACCTCATAAACAAGTTGGATGGCAAATAAGCATTATAGTAGTCCTGAGAATGTTTCAATGTTGCTTCTTGGGTTTAACTATTTTTAATTTAATAACCTAAAATAATATGAGAAAAAAAAAATGATTGGGGTGGATTAAAGCCATACATTACAGTGGCCCCTCAAAAGCCGAAAAAAAATGATTGGGGTGGATTAAAGCCATACATTACAGTGGCCCCTCAAAAGCCCTGCCTGTCTCGAGCTTGGAGCCTGAAACGAGGCAAGTTCAAATCTCAAGTGGACCACACTATATGAAATAGTGGTGATTGAACGCCCACCATTTTGAGTATTAGATGAAATTGATAGTAGTGCTTTCCTTGCATCTAAGTGTGACCTAGTCTCCTAGTTTTTAACGGTAGGCGTTCAATCAATGCATCCATAGATGCTACACTGCAATTCGAGTCTATCGAAGGTTGGTCCACGATTTCAACGGTTTAATTTGACTGAAGTCAGTGTCGGCGGATGCATATCAACCATCGCACTCTGCTGAGTAAGTATCAAAGTTCTTCGTAGCATGTAATGCACGTGCAAGTACCCATAAGACACGTGTCATGCATGTACCTAAATCCCAACCGCATACATGACGGGATCCCTCTGTATGGTATATCATCCAAAATTCACATTGATTGGACGATCAGAACCGTATGGATATTTACCTGCTGGACTTAAAAGTTAATTGTTATCTTTTTCATCGATCCTCAATGGCCACTGATCAATTGATAATATAATCAGTTCACTTCCATTTTGGTCACAGTCTAGGCGGTTTGGATTGAGATGAATGGCTGCCATGCGTACCAGTATTGAATGCGTGAGTACGATATAGGATACTCCGGCAGAATACAGTATCACCTCTGTTGATTATGTCTGAGCGAACCCTCACCGACTCAGCCAACGACCAGGCGACTTTGGTGACTTTGGTTCTAAATGCAGGACTTTTGAGGGAAAATGATGTGTAGTACTCCTCGGGACGACGTACAGTTTTGGTACCCTTCGCTGATGGCCTTCGTCGATGATCTGAACCGTTCAATTAGGGCCTGTTTGGCTGGACCGATCCCATGGTATTAGGAGGGATGGGTTCGCAATATCCCGAGATATGCATGATGAGCCAAACAGACCTGGTGAACTTGTCCCGGGATATAAGCAATCCAATGGATCTTAAAACAATCCACCGACATCACCATCATTGCCTTAAAATTGATCCCATCCCTTGGTTGGATGGATTAGAAGGTAAAATCCGGGGACATGCTGGGCGTGCCAAACAGACCCAGTGAACTTGTCCGGGGATATAGCAGTCCCATGGATCTTAAATCAATCCACTGACACCACCATCATTACCTTAAAATCCATCCCATCCCATCCCTCCTAATCCCATGGGATTTGCCCGGCCAAACAGGCCCTTAGCGTCACATCGATCATTACAAAAATTGCAGAATTCCATAGACATGACCATCCAATACTTACCCTAACCGTCATCCATTACTTACAGGATTGTGCAGCCCAAATAATTTCTGCACTGGGCCAGACAAAGTGGGGCCCACAGGATACTGGTGGAGATCCTGAGAACAATTCATGTTGGTTGCGGTGACTACTACTGAAAGGGATGTATCTTGCGAGTGAAAAAAAAAAAAAAAACTGTTATTAATGTGCTTGCGAGGCATTTTGGGACTATGCCCTGGCCTAAAAATGAAACTGATTGGACGATCCACACCATAAAACAGGTGGCTTGAAAATTAGTAGTGATAAATGTCTAGCAGTGCTGACATTAGGGCTGCAAATGGGTACAAGTCTCGGGATACCCGATGGATCTGAAACTATTTAAATGGGTGCGGGTCCCATCTTTTGGACCCATTAAGAAATTGGATGATGTGAGGGTCCACTTTTTGGACCCAGTTCAAAATGAGGTCTAGTCAAGTTCGGCTTGGGTCCATGTGATGGATTCAGCAGTCAGTTTTTTAGAAGTACAATTATATGCGTATGGAATTTTACAAAAAACGACTTAACTAATATAGAATTTGCATTCCAATACCTTCTTTAAAAAGGTTTGTAATAAGCTACCTCGTTAATCTAAATAACCATACCTTTGGTTACATTTCTTAACAATAGCTAGGGTAAGCCATGTGGGGAAAGGGACGGCAGCTCAGGTGAGCCCCACCGTGATGTTTATGAGAAATCCACCTTGACCACCAAGTGTGCCACCCCCTATTAGGCTTAGGATTGAAAATTCAGTTTTATCCATGATTCAGGTGGACCGCGTGATTGGAAACAGTGTACAGGGCAACACTCACCCTATAAACTGTTTACCTTGGTGCGGCCTACCTAAATCATGGATGGGCCTGATTTTTTTGCCCTAGAACTAAGGTGTGGCATCTCATGGTTGGAGTGGATTTCATATAATTATCATAGTAAACCTTATAAAAATTAAGAGTAATGTCTCTCTCATTTGTTTCTTTTGGTGTGGCTCACCGAATATCAGCCAAAATTTTTAGCCCTAACCTAACGTGGTATTTGGATTTTACATATACAACACGATGGACCCGTAAAGAAATAAAGGAGACACCCCTCTCCCAACTATTTTAGATCATATATTTCATGGGGGCTGCCTTGATTTTTTATTGGCTCATATGATATGATGTGCAGCACAGATTCACTCTGGCCATTAGATGTGTAATCCTACGTTAGGCCCACAACAAAAAAGAAAAAAGCAAAAAACAAGTTGACGCATGATTCAAGTGGGCTACACCAAAGGAAACAAGTGGGAGAGAGACGTCCACCCTTAATTTTTATAGGGCCCAAACCCACTCCTACCATTAGATGCCACACAAAAATATGAGCCCAGGCCCATCATTATTTATGTGAGCAACACCAAGAGACGATTTGGAGGGTGAATGTCATCCCGTACACTGTTTTAATCATTTCATCTACTTGAATGGCTAATGGAGCTGACTTTTTTGGCCCTGGGCCTAACAAGGTCGATGCACCTAGTGGTCAGTATGAATTTCACATAAACATTAGGATGGGCGCCACCCAGGCCGCCCCCATGTGCTCCTATACACCCGCTGTTTAGAAATCTAAGGGAAGGAATGTAAATTCTATATTAGATAGCTTTTTATAAATTTCACTTAAATTCATAAGGATGATTTTAATAATAAAACGAGCTTTCCTGAGCTACACACATGTAATAGAGCCTATTTTCACACCATTAGTGTGCCGAAGTGGCACATGTGTGCAATCTAATTCATTCATTAGGTAAGCCCAACCATCTAAATACTCTTATTTTTCCCAAGCCCAACTCAAAACCTAAAACCCATCCCGATTGCATCCAGGTCTGGGTATTCAAGAACTAGACTGGACCTGGAACTCGCAAGACCTAAACCCGGTTAGCCCAGGTATGGGAACTAATAGGGCTGCACCCAAACCCAACCCACTGACAGCCCTAGATTAGCTGAGCCATGCAAGTGTTTGCCACAATTAATTAAATTAGCATGCATGTCAATCCTGCCATACAAATCATGGCTCATGGCATGAAAATGATATCCAATGGACAACCCAAATTTATATTTATTTATATTCTGACCATTGAATTTGGAGCATCGAAATGAACGAGTCATTTGGCCTTCACAATTGAAGGCTTAGGGCCTGTTTGGGCAAATGGATCTTGATGTATTAAAGCGTATTAGGTGGTATAGGATTCTCAAATCCCACCTACCCTACTCTCCCATGTGTTTGGGCGGCGGCGTCTGCAGGAACTCGGGTGCCCTTCGATGAATTCGCTGGAGAAACGGAGGGATTGCAAAATCCCTCATTCGGATTGCCTTACGTATACATCGCGCGTAGGGATGCGTGCCACCATTGTACAATGCGGTGGTGAAAGTTCCATTTGCCTGCGACACTTGGAAAGGGAATACCCAAATACGAAAGTGAGAAGATCCTCGTCGTTGGATCTATGGCCAGGTTTCGGTTGTAAGCGACTGGTTGGGGGTCTAGGATACTTCAATCAGGAGACTTCCAGAGCATACTCCATCCACAATGAAGGCCATAAATCAAGGGTCTGGACCACTAAACATCCATAGTGGGCCCGCATGAGCCTGTGAAAACATTACAAGTTTCGAGAGTGGATTCCGCCAGGTCTGGGGAACACCGACTTCGGTCAGGCCATGACCATGGGGCCCACCTTGTTATATTTCTAGTATATCTATGCCGTCTATCCATTTCTTCGCTCATTTCTCAAAAATGAGGCAGATCTAAATTTTAGGTGGACCACACCATAAGAAACACCGGTGATTGAATGCTCACCATTAAAAACTTCATAGGGCCCACCATAATGTTTATTTACATCCAACTTGTTGAAAAGGTCACGTAGACAGTGATGAACTGAAAACACAGACATACCGTCTTGATTCAAAACCTTTTTTGGCCCATAAGAAGCATTTAATGGTCAATCACGACTGTTTGCCGTGGTGTGGCCCAAATGAGATCTGGATCAGCTTCATTTGGTACCTACTCTAAAATCAGCTGGCCAAATGGACGTACCGCATCAGTATATAGTACATGTATCAAGGTGGGCCCCATGCCTGACCGACGCGTTAGCCCGACCTGACGAAATCCGCTCCCGTAAACCACCCGACCATGGCTATAATGGTTACTCGAAGCAATTTCTCAGTTCTCCAAACAGCATTAGCTGGTGGGATTTCTCAATACTACAAGCCCCAAACAGAATCGTAGCTCGTCGTGGGATTGCCGTCTACACCCGAACCATCCGACCGTCCACTGACAGCATTAAATGCATCAAATCAGCTAATTCTATACACCTCAATACACCGGAATTCATTTGCCCAAACAGGCCCTTAAGATCATCCAATCAATGTATCTTCCATCCACATTGAAGCCCGATGCTTTGGATGGTTAGGATTGACGGTGACACTGGTGGTGCGTTGCCACAAAGTAGAGCTGTCAAATGGGTGGGGCTTGGGTCGGACCTCGACGTAGCTAAAAGATTTAAAACACATGTAGGTATACAAAACTAATTGCATTTCAGCCCAAAATTTTCAAATTTACTAGTAACTATACCCATGGATTTGTAATTAACTTTGAATTTTATATTTAAAAAAGGTAAGTATGAAGTGCAAAAAGAACATATATTGTCTGGAATACCCTTTTAGTCCAGTGAATTATATATATTTCCTTCATTAATGCTTATACATAATAGATATGATTGAGACGGATTTGATTAGGAGACTCCTTTAAAGTCTCTGTATGCTTAAGGAATGAAGTAGGACACATTCGATATTGTATCCTCAATAAATGAAATGGAAAAAAATCAATGTGAAATACATTATAGTGTATGACTTATTTGATTATTTATATACCTAGAATCTTATCATGATTAGCAAATAAGTCGGGATAGCTTAATTTGTAGACCATGATACATGATATGATTGTTGTGCGTACATTAAATCTCTACAACGAGACATTGGCCCATAAATATGTTGTTGGTATGCATACACATTAATTGGATCCAAGAAATCAAGCTGAATTTTACCATTTGATATTAGCTTATACTTCCTATGCTTGCTATTCTTATCCTTAAATTAGAAATCAACTTCAAGTCCTAGTGTTGAATTTGAGTAATTGCTTTGATCCACTGATATGTGAGTTTTTTAAGGGGATTGAGCGAGTTAGGTGGTTGTTCATATTTTCACCGAAACTGGAATTCATAACAAATAATCGATGATTCTTATGGATTTAGCCTCATATTATAAATCAAAATGATTGATCAACATAGTTGGGTAATCTGCAAATCATTTTGATTAAATTACCGATGTTGAAATCATCATAAACATAGTTTTGTAAAATCAACGATTTATATTTGTTTTTTGATAATCAATCATGGTCATGGGATATGATGGGTATAGAACAGTTGTCATAATGCAGTATTCACATACATCCATATGATGCATATGAGAAAACGTCCAACTTATACAAGTTTAACTTGTTAAAGTCTTTGCATGATTGGATAAGTATCTCGTGGGTGTTGCTTGCGGTTTAAATATTCTACAAAAATTACTCCACATCTCTTTATGACAATATTGAAAACTTAGCGGCATGGGTTATAAGTCTATAAATATAGAAGAGTGACATGCTTACAAGTCCATACATATGAGAGAGTGACCTAGGAAACTCCACAAAGTTCCACACCCCAAAAAAGCTTCCTTGATGCATAATAAAAATAATATGGTGGTTAGTTCAATAAAAGAATGAGAGAGAAAAAGGTGAGCGGCAATTATCCTCGAGATCTCCATTTTCCACTAGAAGCCTGCTTTTGAGTTCATATTAATTCAAACATTCCTAAAAGTAGAATTGATTTTATTTGATTTTGCTTCTGCCAATTAGGAACGATCCCGAACAATTAGTTGCATGAGTCACATGTATCTGATGTCCAACCTGTACAATAGTCAAGCTTCTCCTGAGAACTGCTAGGCACAAACATCATCACAACAGGTGATTAGGGTAAGTGAGCCATCCTGAGTTTTGCATCAAGTGATTTTCATGGTGGCATAATGCATTTCTTAGGCTAACCTACAACCAATATGCAGGTTATCATCTATCCAGGACGACAACCTTTTCTAGGAAAAATTTCAGCAGCTGCATTGCATGGTACTGCCCCATAAAGCATTTCATCTTTTATTGTCTTAAGATGATGAAAAATGCAGTAGTCAGTTCTCCATGAAAATTGAACCGTTTATGCAAGAATACCCGCCAGGTCGGTAGCCGGTAGCCGCAAGATCATTTCTAAATAAAGGAGATGAATGGTCATAAGCCGTTGAAGATACGATCCATCTAACCAAATTTGCTAATTCTACATGCTGGCACACCACACCTGCTAAGCAGGGGTCAGGTGTGCCACATCAAAGCCGTACATCAGATGGCCCAAGTGAAAATCAGGCTGGGATGTTATCAGGTGGGCCCAGCAGTTAGAATGAATGGACGGTCTCAGGTGTGTTTGGTTGCACCAAATATCATGGAACTATATGGCTCACTTGTACACACAGTGCCAGATGACAATGTGCCTCTATAACAAGGTACCCCAACAGATTCTCCATAAACAAAAGTGCCTGGATCGGAAAGTATGGGCGTGGACGGTCAGGAACCACCATTGATGGAAGGTTATCAACAAAAGCACCAACAGATTCTCCATAAACAAAAGCCCATTATTACATTAGTTGTTTGGGTGACAAGGGAAACGGAACCACATTAAGCAGGCTAGCAGATTATCGCTTTTCCTGCCCCAAATCATAGTTGAGATAAAAATGGGAAGATATCATCCTGTCTCTAACACATTATGTTGGCTTTATCTTGTCTGTGATTCAACAAAACTAGCACATCAAGCAAGAACCTGTCTATGATTCAACAACACTAGCACATCATGCAAGAGCCTTAGGGACCCCAAACATCCATGGCCTTGGTCTATGGTCCTAGCATTTTATAAAATGGAAGTTCAGAGCAAGAAAAATAAGGCGGTATTTCAATTGGGCCACAAGTTTTTCTTTCTTTCTTTTTTGAATGGTTAGGTTGTGATAAAAACATTTTTTTACGGAATTTCTACTGTCATAAGAATTTTCAAAATCATGAAATGATACTCGTGCAGGCATAAAAGAGCTCTTTCTTTGCAATACAATTCAAAAGGCCCCAAATAGTGATTGTTCAAAATTCTACCAAGGGCCTGCTTGGATTTGCAAAAAAGGCGGGAAAGGAAATTGTATTTCTCGAGAAACCTTGCTTACAGGAAAGTGTGGGAAAAGAAACACTATTTCTCATGTATGTTTATCAACAACATCTTCTCAAGAAATTTTGAGATTTATTTCGAAATCATATGTTTGGCAAAACTTCTTTTTTTCTGAGAAATTCTTTTGGTTGCAATTTCAAGTCTCCAAGTATTTAGGAAGCAACGCGAACCTCGCTTTAAGGGCGCTTGATCAACGGCTTAGATGGAATATCTGGTATCCACATACAAACCTATGCTCATCCTGTCTACGTATATTTATGTGGATAGGCCCACTTAAGTTGTGAATCGGGCTTATTTTCTTGTCCCAGTGCCTAACATTGAGAATCAATCTTGATGTACAAAATAGATTTGACATAGAAAATATGGTGGGGATTTGACATAGAGAACATGGTGGGCTCATGGTAAGGGTCACACCGTCTTGGGTGAGGTGGGACCGCACCTAATTGGCTACTAGAAAATGTAGAAAGGAAATGCCCTTTCTCAAGGGTCTGGTAGGAAAATAAAAAGACATTTGTAGGAAAAGTAGATGCATGTGCAATTGAATTTCCCTCCCTTTGATATGATTTTGGTGTTTACAAACAATGGAAAAGATGGTTTCTTAAGAAGCCCTATTTCCTTTCTCACCATTTCATTGAATCCAAACAGGCCCTAAGAGTAGAAATTCTGAATTCCCCCCGAATGAAATAGTTGCGTAGATATGTTGGATGAATTAGATGCCACCTACACCACATGGGACCCATTTTTAAGGACCCATTTTAAAGTGATTGCACCACAACTGGTGTAAAAATTGAAGATGGAAGAATTGCTTGTGTATTTTCATTGAGTATAAGCTCTGAATTTATACAGGAGAAATGGCCTCAAAAAGGAAAATTACAATGAAATCAAATATATTCTAAATTAATTATAATCTAATCAAATCTCAACAAAAAGAGCAAAATGAATATATCGAAATCATATCCTTCCTAATAATTGGAACAGATGCATAGTTAAGTGCAAGAATAAGGGATCCTATTACCTCTTGGATGAGAATTGTTTCTTTAAGGTGTTATTAGGGTGCAAAGGAAATTGTTGATTCGCTCATGCAAGAGAGTGTTTCTCATGAATCACTATAGGATCCGCTTTCATGAAGGTGTAGTCCTCCTATCCACCTCCTTCCGTTGACCATGCTAAATCCTAAGTTGATTCAGGAAACCAGGCTGAATCATGCTCTTGAGTTGACCAAACTAAATCCTAAGTTGGGAAACAGTGCCCTTTTAGACCAGGATAGGCCTGGCTTTCCCGACACATCCTAAGTTGACTTGAGAAGACAAGTGACATGAGTCATGTCGAGACCAAGATGGGCATCATATCCCAACTTAGACCCAGCAACCAATTTGGTTCAGTTTGCCAGGGAGAGTCCCGAGTTGACTCACCAAGTTTGCAAACTATAGTAAAGCATTATCAAAGAACACCCTTTGAGTGCCTCTATCAACCTAACCAACAGTTGAAGACGGTAAAGGAATTATGTGACCCTTCACCAGAGAGGTGCGCAGTATCCTCGACCTTGTATGTGTACAAGTGGGACGCAGGGAGAGACGTGATGAGGTCGATCATCGTCTTCTACAAACTCAATGCTGGATTATACCAGCCATATTCTCAGGTCCAACTATCATATAATTCTTTAAGGGCTATTCGGGTAGGAGGAATCCTGGACAGGATATGGAAAAAACCCCTTGGAAATTGGTCCTGTGGATGATAGTGGATATGTTGAGAGGTCAATAGTCTTTACATTTTTTTTTTCAGGTTAATTTTCATCATAATGTTGAAAAGTCAATGGTCAACAGCAAGAGATCTCTCAAAATATCATGGAAATGACCTAGATTTTTAAGAAGAAGTCGATTTACTCATTTTTCAAGGAAAAGCGTAGTCATGACAGTCAATTTACATAGTTTCTTTTAACAACAAAAACAACAAGAAACACCATATCCATGAATATGAAACTAATCTCAAGCTTCCCAAACACAAACTAACTCTAGCGAATTCTCTACATTAAGACACAATCACATGCAAAAGTTCAAACAAAAATGGGGTATAAGTATGGTCCAATATGTAACATTGCACTTCCACTTCTACAAGCCAAAATTTCATGTGCTATCATTGTCTAAGCACTCTCAAAATATCAGAAAGCACGGTGCCATATCAAGAATGCATCATGACAAATTTACATCGGTGGCAGCGGTGATATAATGCAAATGTCTAATATCAACCACCCCCAAAAAAAAAAAAAAAGAAAAAAGAAAAAAGAAAAGAAAGAAATGAAATGTATCATCTGTAGCAATTTATAATATCGATACATTCCAAAACAAAACAAAACAACAGGATCAAAGATACGGTCTAATGCATTCAGAATTTTAATACATTCCCATTTGATCATGCTATCTTGCAATGGCATATTATGCAATGGTTGGTTAGAGAGTTAGTACAGACAGCATGGTGGTCTTTCAGTGTGTGCAAGTGGGGCCTGTGATTTGATTGTCCAAACCATTCATATGATGGGTCTGAACACGGATGGTCTATGCACCAAAGATTCCCCTAGATTGGAAGACCCTGCCTATCAAATATTAGGCCTTTTCTTGGTTGAATGGTGCCATTGTTTTACTTTCTCAATTTTTTGGTCACGTATTGAAGGGCTAGGATTTTTCAATTTGGGCCCAAGCATTGCATAATGCATCTCTTGTCAACCTTGTTTCCTTCGTTCATAGACACAAATAGAGGGATTCTTGCAAGCATTTCTAAAATGCACCCATTTTGAAATGAGTGGTAAGTTCCCCGGAGCCCATTGTTGGATGGTGGGAGATATGTCCACACCAACTCTCTCTCAATGCACACTATGCGCACATAGATATTGTCCCTTCTACAAAACCCTAAGCTTGCAACTGCAGAAAATAAGAAAAACAATTTCTCCCCGAATGTTTCAACGATGAGCATTGAATCCCCACTGTTTCTTTTGGTGTGGCCCACTTAAGCCTTGAATCTATTAATTTTTGGAGTCATACCATAACATGATATGGCAAAATGGATGGACGGAGTGGATGTCAACCGGCCATCATTGTGTGCCCTACATTGCTGCAGGCAGGATTATGGTCTGGCTTCTCAAGAGATGAGATTTGTTAAGCCCATGCATGTGTGCAATACAACATGAAAAGGCCACGCATTTGCCATCATTGCATTTGCATGTAGGTGTAAGATCCAATCCATCAATTAGAAAGGCACCACTATATTAATGCCTTAACCCCAAGAATTAAAACAATTGGCTGAAGTTTTCTAATCCATCCACCTGTTTCCAATATCAGGGCCCACCTCTTGAGTGACCAAATTAATTTTAGAGAAAACAAGATTGGACCAACCCGTGGATGGATTGATCTAGGACCTATGTGCCATGATGGCACCTGTAGAGGTGTACAGCTCTAGACTCATGTGCAGCTAACAAAACTTTAGACAAGAGAGAGAGATCTTCAATTTTATGAGTGCTTTTGGCAATTTTATAGAGGTGGAAACGACTGTAGAAAACAGAAGGCTAGGCATTGTGGAAACACATGTAGAGTTAGAAAATTATTTTTCTAAAATTGATTAATTGACTGACAAAATACACTCACAACCAAAAAAGGTGATTTTCATAATCAAAAAAAAAAAAAAAAAAAAAAATTTAGAAAAGCCAAACACGTCTTGACATAAAAGGAATGGAGAGGTCATGCCAAGAAATGAAAACCATCCACAAAATCATGTTGCTTCTCTTCTGCTATTTGTCAGGCTCTTGCTATCATTAAGTGCAAAAGAAAAGAGAGGCCCTGGACTTGTAGTCCACAGACTACTTAAATGAATTCATAGCCAGCTAGTTGTGATGGAGCATCCCTCGCGATTGGGCTTACAATGGCTGTAGGGTGCATCTAGAGGGTCCCACTACATATGGAGAACATCTAAAGTCCCAAGCCGATCACACAATCATATCCATGTGATAAATGCCCTTAAAAGTAAGTTTGGGAATGTCACATTAGTGTAGTTTTTTAAACTATAGGGGTGACATAGGGATGGACATGATGAGGTCGATCATCATCTTCCTCGGGGATAACTACTCTGAATTCACAGAGCTTCTCTGGACTCCTCACAGAGATTCTCCGAATCCACGAAGAGAAACAGAGAATAGAAATAAATTTTAATAAATTTGAAAATAAATTGATTGATAATTGTCTAATATGTATGTGTCCCTGTTACACCATTAATAAAGAAAAAACTAAACCAAAATTCGTAATTACAAAAAATGGAAAAATTATAACTCTAATAAAAATCCTAATTTGAGTAAAACTCTTCTAAAACCTAATTTCTAAAAATAAAAATGTCAAATAAACTTTTACCAGAAGAGTCCTAGCATGATTACAAGTTATTACTAAAAAAGAAGAAAATCTAAAAGTGTAAAAATAAGAAATTATTAAAAAAATCGAAATTACTAAAAATAGTAATTTTTCCTTAAAATTTTGCTTTTGAGTTGAAAGCACGCGTTTTTTGATGAAATGGAAGGTCATGACCTACCATGTGGGTTAGTTCACCTCGAATGGCCCATTGCAGTAAAAATTGATAGGTTGTGCGCCTCGTAATAATACTTGGATCAAAAGTTATGGCCAATTTATTATTCACCTTCTTTTGGTCCAAACATGCTGGGAATGTGTATGTGGCACGTCCTACATCAAGGGACCATCAATGCAGCCCATTAGATCCAGTTTCCCCTTCGTTTGTGCACCCTATGAGGTAGGTTCTGCAGGAATTTCCATGTAACCATGGTTGACAACTTGGATGAGTTGACTCGGACAATTGGAACCAACTCAGGCAAGCCGCAACTCAACTCAGACCCCCACAAGTCAGGACAAGTCCCCTGAATCTGAAAACCATGCCTGTAACAGATCATAGGAGGTTTAACATCAATGTCTCAAAACCAGTACTAGACACTCATCCATTCTTGTCGGTGACATGGTCCAAACCTGGACTGACCGCCGGTCCAACCGGGTCAACCCATGGCATTATCATAATTGTATAATTAAATTAACTAAAATTTACTTAAATACATAGAAATATAAAAAAGTGACAGATCTCATCCAAACTGCTCAGGTCAAACAGTCTAATACATGTCACCTAGGCAGCCCAAATCCCTAAACGGTCCTTAGACTCATGGCAATACCAGCACATTTGATCTGATACCCCTACCCATCTTCTTCTTCTTTCTCTCCTAATCTTTTTGCTACATAGCCATAACTGTTGATATCAGTGCCCCTTTGACGAACACAAATCGAATATTTAGGAACATCCATCATTCATGGTAGGGTCTGTAAGGTGTGTAATACAGATTCACAGTTATTTTGCAAGATGGATGGAAAAAGTCTGGCTGTATCATGGCAGTTCCCCAAACAGAAGCCTGTTTCAAAACAGACGGGGTCACCATTTGAACGGACACAATGCAATTTTCATGTCCACATAGAGATAAGATTAGACGGATGATCCAGATCATGATCCTTGGACCACTGTATAGGCCACAAAGATCCACAGCAAAGCACACTAAGAAACATCATAAACATTAAGCCTTATCTCAATTGATTAGGGCCGGCAACACGAATACTATTCCATCATTGGACCAGGCTTTCAGTTAGACCATATGTCATCAACTGTTTTCTTACTACCTCCATTCACGTCCTTCGAGGCCTTCCCTTTGTCCTTTTAGAGCCTTCAAATTATACACACTCCCTTCTCCTAACCAATGTGGTTTTTTGGTCTCCATTGCACATGACCAAACCATCTATGTCTCCTTTCCCTTATCTTATAACCTATTGGTGCTACTCCCTAGTTCCCTCAAATGCATTCATTTCTAATTCTATCCCTCCTCATCTTACCACTCATCCTTCTCACCATTCTCCTTTTAGCTACACGTCCTATTAATATGTTGTTCCTTAACTGCCAAACATTCTATCCCATAAAGCATGGCTGGTTTTATAGCTATCCTATAAATTTTGACTTTCATTTTGAGTGGTACATGACAATCGTATAAAACTCTAGAGACACATCTCCATTTCTTTCACCTAGCTTGAATTATATGGGCAAGATCCTTCTCAACCTCTCCACTTTCATGTATTATGGACCCAAGGTATCAAAAGTGGTCATTTTGGGAAACTCCTTGATCAACAATATTAATTAATTCCTCATTTTCACTCATATTGTTACTAATATTGCAGTCCACACACACACACACACACACACACACACACACACACACACACACACACACACACACACACACACACCAGATTAACTCTCACGGGCATGTTGTGCCGTAAAGGCCATTATGTAAGGGTAATGGTGGCAACCGTTACACATCATGAGGTCGTAACGGCCGTAACAATTGTTATGGAAAAAATGACCAGTAATCGCTGTTAACGGCCTGTTACACCCCTGTAAAGGCCGTAACAGCCCTGTAATGGTCATGAGGCAGATAGAGGTTTTTGAATTTATTTTTTTCAATGTTGTGGGGCAGATATAGGTTTTTTGAGTTTTTTTTTTTTTTTTTCAATAAAAAAGGAAACCATAATGGCCGTTACAAGGGCCATAACAGACATTACAACCCGTATTGTAAAGGTAATGGTGGTGGCTGTTATGGCCACCGTAATCGTTACGAAATACCTTGCTTAAGGGACCCAATCATATTCTTTCTAGGTATGTATGTATAAGAGAGTGGACAAATGTTTGATCTTGATGTGCTAAACCTAAACTTTACACATCAGTAGATAAGAGACTGATTCTCACAAAAAAAATGGTTTAAACCCTGCTGTAAATTTCAGCATGTGATGGGCGCAAACTACTGCTATCTTTTGGATGCTTACATAAGACTATTTGTGCATCAGACGATGCCTTCTGCAAGAGCGACAATCGCTTGTAGAGAAGTGTTAGTGGCATTTCATTACACTCTGAGTAAGATTTAGTAGCCTTTTGTATGCCACCGACGCCTTTCTCTAAGTGAGATTTCGGAGTGGTGATTAAAACCAAAGACTCAAGTACAATGGCCTTCTCTAGGAAGAATTTCACTAACCGTATCTCGTCCTGCTGCCCCCCAAAGCAGTTCATCGTTATAGTCTTGAGACGATGAAAAACACACTCCGGTAGCTCTTCTACCGGCATCGTGAAGCCATCGCTCGAGCAAGGATCTTCAGGGGTGGCCGGGAGCTGCAAGGCATGTCAAAATGAAAGGGATGAACTATTGTAAGTAGTTGAAGATAGTGTTCAAGTAACAAGGTTTGGGTGTGTCTCATCCAAACATGCATCAGATGCACCCCACCATACAGATGCCTTGGCCCAAAAAGAAAGATTGGCCCAACCACAAGATGGGCCCCACAAGCACAGAAACTATTGATGATCATGAAAAAACTCCCCAACAGTCCATATTGGATGATTTTTGGGCCAAGGGAACTAGATGTAGAGGGTGGCAGGTAGAATCAGCAAACATCCCAAACAAAAATGAGTAGAAATGAAATTTTGAACAAGGGCATGCATACTTCTATGAAAAGCTTCTCTAGACAATGACAGATGCACCATCTAAAGAAGCAGTAAATGTCAGTCAGATAGTTGTTGAACACTGATTCCACCACCAGCTTCAACTCTTGCAAGTTGTGAAATTCAACTGGAAAATCTCCAGGCGTGTATTCAATCGGCATACCGAGATACTAAACAGACATGAAAGTTAAAGATAAGGTTCGATATCAAGATGAGAGAATGGTATTATAGTATCATCGATCATAGTTCACACTATTCGAGCATATATAGACACTGACCTGATGGGCCACAGTAGACGGACCATACCTCCCAACAGGACAAGTCTAACCATTGATCATTGGCTTGAACATAGATGGTTAAAGAAAAGAAAATGCAGTACATATCAACATTCAAAAATTTTGGTCTTCAAGTAGGAGTTTTTTGGGCATGCTCCATCCATGGTGGGGCCCATCAACCATCAGCCATGGGAATCATATAATTATTCCATCAAGGTGTCAACCATTTCTAAGAAAAAAATGGGGATGAATACATACCATAAGGGGCCCGGTGCACACAGTCAAGATCTTAACGTGCGTGAGGCTGGACAGAATTTGCATCCAACCATGTTCAGGTCCCCTACCTTCAAAATCTGTCAAACTAACAAGTACATCCACCAAGGATGGGATGTTCCTGAATGAGTATTTATAGAAAAGGCGGCCATAGTGTTGAAATGATAGGAGATTTGGAGCAAAAATTTCAATCTCATCTGCATGCCAACAATCGACCAATGTCAAGCTTTTAAGCTTGAGATCAGGAGCGCAAACCTTGATCAAACTCAGCGGGCCGCAATCTCTTAGATCCAATTTCTCAAGTAATGGGCAATTGGAAAGAATGGTTTGAATTATTGAATCTGTGATATTCACCTGCCTAAGACAAAGAGCTTGGAGTGAACAGAAACCATTGAAATTCGAGGGTGGGCTGAAAAGGCAATGACTCAAACTCAAAAGGGTCAGTGATTGGCAGTAAAATAAACAATTGGGCAACTTAAATGGCTTTGTTCCGCCGAAAATTCCGCCCGCAACTTCATACATGAAAGTTTGCCGTAAGCCAAGATCAAGCTCCTCAACTCCCTTTGATGTGGCGAATTCAATCCATTTCATTGCATTGGGCATATATCTATCGCCGGGATAGAAAAAGAGCCGAAACCTTTTAACTGTCTTGCTGTTGTGGAGCTCTAAGATTTTGTTGACAATACCAGCAAATTGTTCTGGCGTTTGGCCATTGGTGAATTCCTCTCCAAAGTCCAAATGGGAGGTGTAAACCCAAATGTATTTCCACATGTTTCTCCATCTCCTTGATAGAATGCTAGTTCTCATTGCTGATTTTATCGGCATTAAAGAAAGTATGTGAAGAAGAATGCCATCAGGTAGCTCACTGATTCTATCGCAATGTCTTTTCTTCATGGCTTTCTAGCACTCCAACCTCTCTCCAAGACCTCTATGTTGTTGTCAAAAATCAAGACTCAGCTCAACCTTGGAATCTCAGCATTGTAGGGCCTCAAACACAGGCACCTGCCAGCATCAAGCACTAGTCTCTATATGCCAGGAGTCATGGCCCCCTGCTCTGACTAACACAAACTTTTTTAGGAAGATTGCTCCTTCACTCCCATTTTCTTCTTCTTCTTGCAATATGAGAATGAATATAAGAAGGTGTGTTAGTATTTCAAGAGTAGAACGGATTCAGTTCTATCAATGCCATCTGAGTTATCAAGCATTCAATATCAGTAGGTGTGGTATACATGTATGTGGTCTGGACCCTTCATCTACTAGACCTGATCATGGACAACGCATAACCCAAAAGTCATGCCAGCCAGTTGATTCTAGCCTCCTATTGGAATAATCTTCAGGATTAAAAATGGGCAGAGAGGGAAAAGCCCAACCAATGGTCAACATTCAATTTGCAAAAATCTTACAAGTGATGGCCAAAATCATCTGATTGGTTTATCCCAGGTGGGAATCTCATATATATGTGCCACTCTACTGTAAATGAATGCTTGATAACTAATTTGGAAATTAACATTTAGCATTGGATACTCTTTTAGGAATATCCTTTTTGTGAAAGGATACTACTAGGAAGGTGCTTGTTTCCTTCCACAAACATTTAAATCAAAGAGAATGCACATAGAAAGGAGGAATTATCTTGATTTCTACTTATTAAACCGAAGTGATTAAGTAACATCAAATAAAAAAGTTACTTATAATTGATGATAAACCAAACTAGCTTATCTCAAATAAGTTCCTTATCTACTGTTGTTAAGTAGAAAAATTAACTTATTTGGTGGTATCCAAATGGGCCTTAAAAATCTCCTAGATTGAAAGTTTCTAATCACTTTTACCCCTCTGATCATTGGACTATTTTCGGATGAATATGAACTATTGATATATCTTCTCCTTAACTGTATAGCTTTAGGCCAATGATTGACGGGTTAGAAATTTCCATTTTTGGAGATTTCCCAAGCATCCCTAATCCACTACAGGAACCATTAGATCAATTGTTCGGATCAACAAACCATGGCCATAAATGTGTAAGTTATCCCACATGTCACCAAATCATCAATGAACTGTACATTTGCTGATGAGCAAGATCAATCCTCATAGAAAAGAGAGGGAAGAAAGGATTATATTAATGCTAATGCAATGTACAACCAAGTCATGCCTACAATGGGTCCGTACTCATGGCTTAGTGGTAGACTCGCAAGAGTTTCAACACTGAGGTCATGGGTTCGACAACCCATTGTTGTGTGTGTAGGTGTGAGGGTGTGTGCGCGTTTAAAAAAGAAGAAGGTCATGCCTACATTATACATTTAAAATATTAATGGGTTCCTCTTTTATTTTTTCCATGACCCATTGACCCTACTTTGCTTGCATGCCCTCTTGATTGTGCATGTAAGGGGTCGTTTGGATGCCTATAAATGGTTTAAGTTCTTCAACCCATTTTGTTTGGCTTTAAGCTATAAATGATTTACAGGTAAATGATTGTCTATGTTTGGATAGCTTGTAAATTGTTTGAGTCCTGTAAATGGAGAGCCAGTCTTTCTATTTATAGTTGGTAGGCTATAAATGGAGAGCATGTAAATGAAATCCGAACTTTTTGCTTGTAAATGAGATGGGGGCAAATGTTGTAAATCATTTACAGTTAATTTACATGCAAAAAAGGTCATCCAAACGCAAAGTGTAAATGAATAAATGATTTACCTGTAAATCGTTACAACTTTGTCCATTTACAGGCATCCAAACGACTCCTAATAGTTTGGTTAGGGTCAATATTGGATAGGATCATTTTGGCACATGGGTGGCTTCAATAGAAAGATGAAGGTTGATGTCTGGTGGGAAACTGATCATAAAGCTTTCGTCAATCTACCATTTAAAAAGCCAACCTAAATTGATAGGACTGAAGATAAGATGATTATGTTGATGAATTGGTTCCTCAATCTAGGCCAAATAGCATGTTAGACAGGCTGTGTTAGACAGGCTGAAACATACCTTGTATAGACCTTGTATAGCTAGCATACCTTATATAGTTGGTTTTCCATAGGTAGATGATTCTGATTTTATTTCTTTCCTTGTATAGATGTTGTAATCTCTATATATTCAACCCCTTTGGGTTGTCTCAAATACACAAAAGCTTTCAGCTCGTCTCGGTTTACATGGTATCAGAGCATCACTGATCCAAATCCGGCACCACCTGTCCGATCCGACCACCCCTGCGTCGTCCGGCCACCCCTGTTGTGTCGTCCGATCATCCCTCTGCTCGTCCAAGCACCATCTGCTGCTCGTCCCGTGCCCCTGTTGCAGATCCGACTATCCCCTGCTCTTCCGAACGTCCCCTGTTGCAGATCCGGCCACCTCCTGCGCGTCCGACCATTCGTCCAACCACCCCCTGCGCGTTCGACCACTCCTGTGTGTCTGACCGCCCCCTGCTACGTGTCCGACCACCCCCTGCACGTCCGACCACTCCTGTTGAAGATCCGACCACCCCTGTTGAAGATCCGACCACCCCCAGCGTTGCCCGATCTGTTGCTGTTGCTGCTGCGTCGCCGGATCTACATTTTCCAGATCCACAGGTCCTATTGTTGTTCCTATTCTTCTTCTGCTGCAACTGTTGCTGTTCCTATTCTTCTTCTGCTGTAACTGTTGTTGTCCTGTTGTTGTTCCTATTCTTCTTCTGCTGCAACTCTTTGCGTGCTTTATATTAACTCCGATCAATGGACAAGAACTCATCACGTACAGAGGCCCCAAGGTGTAGTTTTGATGGTACCAACTATTCACTATGGGCCATCCATTTTCAGAACTTCCTGAAGGGTCGTGGTTTGTGGGGACTAATTGATGGATCTGTTACTATTCCCACTTCCACGGATGCCGATAAATTGGCTGATTGGGAAATGAACAATGGACGAATTATTACCTAGATTCTCGATTCAGTCGATCGGTCCATTGCTGTTGGCCTCACACCTTATCGCACGGATAAGGCAATGTGGGAGCATCTTCAGACAATTTATCAACAAAGTAATGCAGCCCGGTCATATCGTCTGGAACAGGATCTCGTTAACCTTACTCAGGGTGACGACAGTATTCAATCATTTTATTCTAAAATTGTCACAATTTGGACTGAGATGGCCTTGATGGATCCAATATTTCCTAATGACTTTAAGATTTTCCAAACTATGTGCGAGAGTGCGCAAGTTTGCCAATTTCTTATGAAACTGCGTCCGGAATTCGAGCATTGTCGAGCTGCTCTCTTGAACCGTAGCCCTACTCCTTCATTGAATTCGGTTATTAATGATCTATTGGCTGAGGAACAACGACTGAAAGTTCTATCACTTCCTTCCTCGACTCCGGGATCCTCTGATTTGGTGCTTGCTGTGTCCACCACTACATCAACTCGTGGCTCCTCTCTTTTAACATGTCGCGGCTGCAACAAGGTGGGTCATGTTGTTGCTCAATGCAAAGAATGGTGCGCTTATTGTCGACGAACTGGTCATGGCATTCAAGACTGCCGTACACGTGCATATGCATCTTCTTCTGTCCGTGGACGTGGTGGTCGTGGTCGTGGCCATGGTCGTGCTCTTTCTGCTACTGCTGCCACTATTTCTTCCGAGCCGACTGTTACTGATTCTACATCTACTGTTTCTGCTGAAGGCCTTTCATCTCCGTTGAATCCTGCGATGCTCCAGCAAATCGTTCAGGCCCTTTCTGCGGCCGGTATGTCAGGTATATTCCCATCTTCTACATGGTTCTTCGATTCGGGTGCTTCCAATCATATGACCGGTGTTGTATCCCATCTTCGTGACATTCGTCCCTACACCGGCAATCAGGCTATTTCTACTGCGGATGGCACTAGACTACCTATTCAGTCTGTTGGATCATTGACTTTCTCTCCTTCTGCTCATCGCCAGTTCACCCTTCGTGATGTGTTTCATGTCCCTAACCTCTCCTCCAATTTAATTTCAGTTGGTCAACTCACATCAAATAACTACTTAGTCATATTTCTTCCCAACTGTTGTTTTGTGCAGGATCTGGTGACGGGGAAGGTACTTGGGAGGGGTAGGCGGCATGGTCGTCTGTACGTGCTGGATTTTGATCCATCTGTCACTCCGGCCCGTTGTTTCTTTTCTCCTTCTTCATCAGATATTTCTTCAGCAAATAAATTGTGGAAACTATGGCACTTTCGCTTAGGTCATCCACATTCCGATCGGTTACTTCAGTTAATTTCGTCTGGCATGTTAGGGAATATTTCTCTTAATAAAAATGATTTGGATTATTCTTGTTCTTCCTGTTGTCTTTCAAAAAGTAAGTGTGTTCCATTTTCCCCAAGTACTACAAAATCATCTTCTATGTTTGAACTTGTGCATACGGATGTTTGGGGTCCTTCACCAATTATGTCTCTCTCTGGGTTACGATACTATGTAATATTCATTGATGATTTCACACGTTACACTTGGATTTACTTTCTACAATCGAAGTCACAGGTTTTTGAAAAATTCAAGTTATTTCACTCTATGGTGGAGACTCAATTTCGGGTTTCAGTTCAAACTCTCCGCTCTGACTCAGGGGGGGAATATCTCTCAACTAATTTTCATACATTTCTTCAAGGGCATGGAATTATTCATCAAACCACCTGTTCTGATACACCACAACAGAACGGGATGGCTGAAAGAAAAAATCGTCATATTGTTGAAACTGCCAACACCCTGATGACAGCTATGAGTGTTCCTCGTTCTTTCTGGGCTGAAGCAATGTTACATTCCGTCTACTTGATTAACTGGATGCCAACCAAAGTTCTGAATAGTAAATCTCCTTACTCTGTTCTCACTGGCTTACCTCTTGCATATTCCACATTTCGTGTTTTTGGTTGTATCTGTTATGTTCACCTGGCTTCACGTGAACGTAACAAACTATCTCCAAAATCAGTCAAATGTATGTACTTGGGATTTGGGGAAACTCAGAAGGGTTTTCGATGTTATGATCCGGTTTCTCGTCGTATTCGGGTTTCACGACATGTTGTTTTTCTTGAGCACATTGCTTTTCATTCATCTCTTCCTCCTCCGCACACTCCCAACTCTCCTGGTCTAACTGCCTTTCCAGAAATTCTGTTTGCCTCAAGTACTCTCCCTCGTCTGTTGTAGGTTTATTCACGTCGACCACGTACAGATCCACCACCTATTACTCAACCAGAACCTACTGTACCCGTTGCTGATCCCGAACAACTTACCTCGATCCGTCGTTCCGCTCGTGAACATCGAGCGCCTGATCGGTTGATATGCTCTATGTCTGCCATGAATGCTACTCTGGATACCGTTTCTATTCCTACTTCATACTCTCAGGCAGCCACTCATGATTGTTGGAAGAAGGCTATGGCAGAAGAGTCACTGGATCTGCTGACCAACAGCTAATTGGTAGCAAATGGATTTATTCGGTCAAACTCAAGTCTGATGGATCATTGGATCGATACAAGGCTCGACTTGTCGCTCAGGGATACAAACAAGAATACGGAATTGATTATGATGAGACTTTCGCTCCCGTGGCCAAGATGAAAACTGTTCGTACTCTTCTGGCTATATCTTCTGTTCGCTCATGGCCACTCGCTCAGATGGATGTGAAAAATGCCTTTCTTCACGGAGATCTTCAAGAAACCGTGTATTTGAAACCTCCTCCTGGCTCCTTAATCCCTGACAATAAGGTATGTCGTCTAAAGAAAGCCATGTACAGCCTCAAACAGGCACCTCGGGCATGGTTCCAACGCTTTCACGATGTTGTTACGGGTGCTGGCTTTACTCAAAGTGATCATGACCTATCCTTATTTTTGCGCATCACTGCTCACGGAATTGTCATTGTTCTGGTCTATGTTGACGACCTCCTACTGACTGGTAGCGATACTGCTGGCATCTCGGCTTTAAAGGAAGTTCTGCAATCCTCCTTCAAGATGAAAGACCTCGGCCATCTCACATACTTTCTTGGGCTTGAAATCTCACGTTCTAAACGTGGGATCCTGGTCAGCCAGCGTAAATATGCCAAGGATCTTCTCACTTTAACATCATTGACAGATCAGAAAACAGTTCAGACTCCCTTAGAACTTAACATTCATTATGGCCGCGACGATGGTGATCTACTTGCACAGCCCGACTTATACCGTCATTTGGTTGGGAGTCTGGTTTACTTAACTATGACTCGCCCTGATATTGCCTATGTTGTCCAAGTCGTCAGTCAGTTTGTTTCTGCTCCTCGGACTCTTCATATGGCTGCGGTGTTACGCATCATACGGTACCTACGTGGAACTCTAGATCGATCACTGTTCTTCTCCTCCACGGCGACTCTGGACCTTCTTGCTTATTCGGATGCTGATTGGGCTGGTTGCGCTCTCACACGAAGATCTACCACTGGCTACTGTATTTTTCTCGGCACTTCTCTCATCTCTTGGAAGTGTAAGAAGCAGGCCACTGTTTCCAAATCAAGCACAGAAGCCGAGTATCGAGCGATGTCTACTGCGTGTAGTGAGCTTGTTTGGTTACGTGGACTTCTTTCCGACTTGGGCATTCCTGTGCAGAATCCTACTCCACTCCATGTTGATAATCTTAGTGCCATTCAGATTGCCTCTAACCCGGTTTTTCATAAACGGACGAAGCATATTGAAGTTGACTGTCACTTTATCCGTGAGAAATTTCAGTCTGGGCTCATTTCTCTATCACATGTTGCATCCCATGATCAGATTGCAGACATTTTCACCAAGTCCCTAACTTCTGCACGTCACTCATTTCTCGTTGGCAAACTATTACTTGTCGATGACCCGCATTAGTTTGAGGGGGGATGTTAGACAGGCTGTGTTAGACAGGCTGAAACATACCTTGTATAGACCTTGTATAGCTAGCATACCTTATATAGTTGGTTTTCCATAGGTAGATGATTCTGATTTTATTTCTTTCCTTGTATAGATGCTGTAATCTCTATATATTCAACCCCTTTGGGTTGTCTCAAATACACAAAAGTTTTCAGCTCGTCTCGGTTTACATAGCAAACTAGGAATGGTGTGATCGGTGATTAATGATCGGAACCGTTCATCTGGTGGGCTCCATCACAGTTAAATTAAACCAAAAAAAAAAAACCTACAACAATTGGAATGCCCTAACCATCAAAATTCGTAAAAGATGAAAGTTGATGTCTGGTGATCAACAGATCATAAAGCTTATGCCAATCTACCATTTAAAAAGCCAACCTAAATTGATGGGAGTAAAGATATGACTATGTTGATGAATTGGTTCCTCAATCTAGGCCAAATTGCAAATGAGGAATGGTGTGATCAGTGATCGGAACCATTCATCTGGTGGGCTCCATCATCATTAAATCATGCAAAAACTACACAATTGTAACGCCCTAACCATCGCGAGTAAAAGATGAAAGTTGATGTCGGCTGAGTAACTGATCAAACAGCTTCTGCCAATCTACATTTTAAATGCCAATGCAAATTAATGGGAGTAAAGCTAAGGCGAATATGTTGATGTTCCTCGAACTAGGCCAAATAACAAACAAGAAATAGTGTGATCGATGATCAGTGATCAGAACCGTTCATCTGGTGGGATCCATCACATTTAGCAAATTATATAAAAACCACATCAATTGGAATGTCCTAACCATCAACAACCAAAGTAAAATTTGGAGGTTGATGTTTGCGGGCATCTGATCATGAAACTTCCACCAATCTAACATTTACAATACAAGCCAACTTGAAGGGAGAAAGGCCAAAGGCCTGTTTGGGTGCCACTTAAAAATGAGTTACAATCAAGGCCAAAATACAAACGAGGACTCATATGATCAGAACCGTCCATCTGGTGAGCGCTATCACGGATAGCCTGCTATGCAAAACCCACACCGATTGGACAGACCTAACCACCCATGTAATGGACCTCTTCCGGTAGAGTGTGGGCTACCTTCCATTTTCAACCGTTCGCTGCAAGGGACGGTACCATCCAACCTGTGGTAACTTTGCCCGCCAGGTGACGGTTGGGATCACGAAAGGTGTTCCTGCATGGACGGTAGAGGGCCTAGTGGACTACTTTTTAGGTAGTCACGTGGACTACTTCCCACACCCAAAAAAGAAAAAGGGTAATTTTACTATAGACGCAACGTAGCACCCACTTTTTATATTCGACCGTAATAAAATCTACCTTACTAAATTAGATCTTTACCCGTTTATTTCCCCACACCAAAATTTAACTTACCAAATTAGATCTTTACCCGTATAAACGTACTCATAAAAACAAAAATACCTATACTTTTTTCTCTACTTTATTAAAAACAAGGGTATTTTTATCCAAAACTCTCTTTCGGTATCCTAAAAATCTACTTTCATAATATAAGTTCTCGGGTCGGAAAAAAAAAGAAGGCATACGAGTCTACAGTGCTAATTTTTTTAAAGAACAAAGGAGAGAAAAACACGAATTTAGAATGGAAGGTTTAAATGTACGCGTATCGGGTATCGTATCTCTCACCACCGATACGGCTCCGTATCGCCATGTATCGGGCTGTTTCGGGCCGAAATAACCGGATCCTCCAGTACGTATCGGGTATTACGTACCGGTTCCGGACGATACTTTAAAACCTAGAGAAATGAGAAAATCAAACAACACCTACGCTGGAATTGAAACCGTTTTGGAGGGCGATCGAGAAACCGTTTGTAGCTTTTGAATTGAGGTTTTTTTTTTTTTTTGTGAAAAAACAAAAATGGTGGGAAATGATAGTCCGCGCGAGGAATTATGGGATCCCATTGACCCGAGGCTTTTGCACCGTTTATCGGGTTTTCTGACAACTGGGGCCCGAGGCTACTGTTCAGTGATCCAGGTCATTTTTCTGTTGATCGCCACCATAGATGGATCATTACACAAAAGCCTCCGACATTTAAAGGTCCGGATTAGTCGAGATGGTGGCTGTATTTCTCTTTTCAGCCGTCTATTTGTTTTTCTTGTAAATCGAAATGGTTGGAATTGTACCGTAGATCAGGTTTCCGGATATAATCCATCCAACGTGGGACCCATTGACTGGATGGTCTGGATTAATGAACCATGGGCTGCACCTGATCAGATGCGAGAGCAAGAATAAACTGGAGATGAAGTCGCGCCGAATATATGTTACATGCGTCTCTCTCACACGTGGCGAGCGTGACTGACTGAGACCCCGGATCAACGATGGATCCACTGATGTGGTTGGGACACCTGACAGTGGGGCCCATTGTGATGTTGTGACTACATCCACGCCGTCCATCCGTATTGAAAGCTCATTTTAGGGCATGATCTTTAAAAAAAATGAAGCAGTTACAAATGGCAAATGGGCTATAGTACGAGAAACGGTGGCGATTGAGCATTAAAAACTTTCTCGTGGACTATCAAGGCTTTGGATCAAAATTAAATTTTTGTAGCCTCTTTATCTAGGTGTTTGTAACCTGATCAACAGGTTGGATGCTAAATAAACATTCGGGTGGAATCCATGATGTTTTTAATGGTGAGGATTCAATCAAAACTCTTTCCTGTGATGTGGTCCACCTAAAATTTGAGTCGGTTTCATTTTTTGGAACAAACAACTAAAATGAGCTTTCAAAATTGTTGGACGGTGTGGATTTAAGACGTACATCATTATGCGCCCCACAATCAGGGTCCGACCCACCTACTATCAATCGATTTACATTTTCCAGGCCATTGATATCACGTGCTGTGGACGTGGCATAGTAAATGAAATCTATTGTCGCGTTGGACACCGACTTTCTGCAAAAATCCTTTAACAGGAAATTCGTTCGCTGGTAACCTCCGTCGTTTGTGTTTGTGAGCTCATTTTAGTACACAAGGCAAAAAATGACCGAATCTCATGATGGGTTGAAAACGTAAGAATTAAACATCCATGGTTGGAATATTCGTGGTGCCACCGAAGTTTTAAATCTAGCTAATATTGCGTGTTTTCAGTTTATCCCGACCTCATGAACGATATGAATGGCAGGTAAACATCACTTTCGACTGGAGTGAGGTTTCAATGGTACGTATTTCCATGCCCCACCTTTTACTTTAGTGCAGCCCACTTGAGTCTTAGATACTGCTTACTTTTGGCCTTAAGCCTTAAAATGAACTCACAAAATGAACGGACGGGTGGATTTCTCACAAAAATCACGGTGGCCCCACCTAAGTTTTCAATGCACGATCCGCGTCCGGTCACGTTGGACGTGAAGAGGTGGTCTTGGATAGAGGTGTGCATGAACTGAGCTAGTTCGGTTAGCTCGCTGGACTCGACTTGACTCAAAAAAGCTCGATTCGACTCAGTTCAAAGCTGAGTTCAAGCCGAGTCAAGCTAATTTTTTTAGCTCGAAAATGAGTTCGAGCTGGCCCCAGCTCGACTCAACTCAGATCGAACCCAGCTCGAATCGAACCAGTTCGATGACTCGATTACCTTGATATTGATGTTGCTCACCAAGTGTTTGATGAAATAACTCAATGAGGTGTGGCTGAGGCAAGGAAGGTATGTATATGAAACAAATACCCTTTTTTTTTTCTTGATTTTTGTATTGCTTAGAAGGTGTTTGATAAAATCATTGCTGTTGTTTTACATATAGTGAGATTTTAAAGGCGCAGTCTAAGTGTCTGTAAAAATATTGCACAGGCAAACTCAGCTCAATCTTAGCTTGAACTAGCTCGAGCTACTGACCGAACCAAGCCGAACTGGCCAATCAAGCTCGAGGATCGAGCCGAGCTGAGGTCAGCTAGTGGCCAAGCCAAGTCAAGCTGAGGCCAGCTCCACTTGGTTTAACTTGATGTACACCTCTAGTCTTGCAACACCTATGCAAGATCGAACTCGACACCTCTATTACATCACGTCCATTTATCACGTGGAGCCTGGCACATAGTAGGCATAACCTGCTCGGAAAATGGGGCCAGTTAACTCATTTTGATTACATGTGTTTGATGCAAATTAACGATTTAAGAAAGATGGCGACATCGCATATTCAACTTGTACGTGTGGCCACCATATGAGTGGACCGTCCTCAGATTTAGGCAACGGGCATGGTGGGCAACGCCTAATAATGGCTGGATCTTGCAATTGATATAAGGCCGAGTTTGGAATGTCGGATCAAGGGCCCGTTTGGATACCACCAAATAAGTTACTTTTTTTCTACTCATGGCGGTAAATAAGCAAGTTTGATTTATAATTAGTTGTAACCAACTTTTTTACTGGAAATTACTTAATTATTTCGAAGAAATGTTATTTTAGCTTTCCTACTTTTTATAAGTTGTTGAAGAGAGGCATGGGAGAGAAGAGACGCGAGAAAGAGGAGAAGCTTGTAAGTAGCTTGTTTATCAAACATATCTTCTTAATAAGTAAAAACTAATTTAAGTTACTCGTGGTATGATTTATCTGAAGCATCTCAATATCCAAACTGGCCATAAGCGAGAATAGGTGTCATGGAATTGCATTTGGTTTAATGTAAATTTCATTCGATGTTACGAAGTGATGGGAAAGATTATATTAAATTGAGTATCATATCATTTAGCTGTAGTAAAAGATAGTGAGATTTTTTAAGGATTTTGAAATTTGTTACATTCATAGGCTATGCATGTGTTTGATCGATGTTAGCTATCCAAGTGTGCTCTTTACATGTGACAGTTGAGTTGTATGTGCATCTAGGTGACTGGCATCATTTGTGAAATTTGGTTGTTGAATACAATTTTATGAACCACCGAATACAAGATTAACTTAGGGCTAGTTTGAAAGCGTGGATTTGGAACCCCTTGGATTCAAAACCCCTTGGATTTGAAAATCTCTTGTTATACGTGTTTGGCATCCTTAATTAAGAATATCCTATAATTCAAAAATAGCTATGTATATATAGTGTATTTATAGGAGTTTAAATTTAATTACTAAATCAACTTTAATATCTCTAATTAGTGTAAGTACGTAATGTTTGACATAATAGTTATAATAAGCCCGCTGAAATATATACTTTATCTGAAAATGATGAAATTCGAAGTCTCAAATGGGCTGCAAGCACAAGATCACATCCAAGTGACTAACTAACGAGTTTTAAACGTTGATTTACATAGACAATGGTTAGTGCATCACATATCATCGTATTAAAGTAATTATAGTGATGCAGTTGATAATCTAATTGTTTTGGAATATCATGTGTCCAAAATATTAATAGCTTAATGATACACATGTTACACATACAACACTTTGAAGGATTTTAGATGCAATCCAAGCTTTCATCTTGGATTTGAAACCCCTTGGATTTGAAACTCCCAGTTACTCTATGTGTCAAACGTGCCGGGGGATTTGAAATCCTCTCAAACCCCCTCAAAGCCATGGTGCCAAACGACCCCTTAATATAATGTTTTTTTTTTTTTTTCAAATGAAGAGGATTTATTAATAAATTAGACCTTTAGTCTGTCCTATTTAAATAATCAGGCAATCTTTCAAAGCTTTTTTTTTTTTTGAAGATATTTTTTATTGACAAAAATGTTCATGCTTATTTTCATCATTCTTTTATTTATGAAAATAGGATAAATGAATTTAAAAAGAATCCTTTAACATCTTCTTCTTTTTCTTTCAACAAAAAGTAAAAATAAATAAATAAATAAAATAACTTAGTTTTTTATTTTGTTCTTTTTTTTTTAGTACACACACCTTTGTTATCTTTTTCTTCTTTAAAAAGAAAAAAGAATGAATATAAAAATATCAAATAAATAAAACAACTTACTTTCTACTTTTCATTATTGTTTCTCTTTCTTTTTTTTAATGAAAAAATGACAAATGAATAAAAAAAATTAACTAATGAATTATACATATTACGCACACACATACATTCTTAATCTTTTTTCAATAGGAAGAGAGAGAGAGAGAGAAAATAAAAAAGAATGAAAATAAAAAAATTAAATAAGTAAAACAACGCAACTTCGTCTTTTCGTTCTTTTTGTCCTTCCTCGAAATTTTAGAAAATAGAACCCCAATAGTTAATGGATAATTGAGACCCTAACAAGCAACAAAGAGCTATGGCTATGTATTTATAAAGGTAATTGTGAATTGCAACCTTAATAGTCATAAGAGAAACCAAGACCTTGTGGTTATAGGGGCAACTACGAACTATGACTTTAATAACCAACAAACATCTAAGATTCTATTCTCATAACAACAATTGTCTACGAAGTGAGAATTGATACTCTTTTCGATAAGGTCTTGGTATTATATTATATTTTTTTCCCTCATTTTTTAAAACCTGGGACCTTAATAGTTAATAGAGAATTAAGACTTCAACAATTATCAGAGAACTGAGACCTTGACACTCAACAAAGAACCGAGACCCCAACATCAACAGAGAATTGAGACCCTAACATTAATGGAGATCTGACACCCCAACAATCAATAAAGATTGACACCCTAACACCCAACAAAAAACTGAGACCCTAACAGTCAACACTGAACTGAAACCCAAACACTTAATAAAAAACTAAGACCTTAACATTCAACAAAGAAGTGAGACCTTAACATTCAATAGAGAAGTGAGACCATAACAATCAATAGAAAACTAGAACCCTGATACCCAACTAACAATCACACAAAGAACTAAGACTCTGGTAGCCAATCGAGAACTGAGACACCGACACTCAACAGATATATGAGACCCCAACAATCAACAAATAACTGAGATCCAAACAATAAATAAAGAATTGAAACACCGTCCTTACAAGGACAACTACGAATTGCGAACTAATTTAATAAAGAACTAAGACTTTATCATTGGGATAACACCGCCTTTAAAGTGAGAACTGAGACCCTATTCAATAGGGCCTTTTTATATGTTGCCCCAATAGTTAGGGTCTCGATTCTCACTTTGAATGTGGGTGCTGTCCCAAGGATAGAGTCTCAATTATTTATTGTTCAGTAGGGTCTCAGTTCTCTGTTTTTAACGAGCAGAGTCGTAGTTCACACTTACCCCTTACTAGGGCCACAGTTCTTAAGAACAAGGTTTTGGTTTTCTTTTGATTGTAAGGGTCGCAATTCGTAGTTGTCTTGTAAGGACAGGTTATCGGTTCTCACTTTCGAAGATGGTTGTCCCAAGGATATGGTCTAAATTCTCTATAAATTATCATGGTCATAATTTGTAGTTGCTCTTGTAAGTACAATATCTCAATTCTCGATTAACTATAAGGGTTGTAGTTCATAGTCGCCCTTGTAAGGACAAGGTCTTAATTATCTATTAATTGTTAGGATTATAGTTCGAAGTTGCCTTATAAGGACATGATCTTAGTTCTCCGTTAATTATTAAGGTCTCAGTTCTCTGTTGAAGGTTAGATGCTTAGTTATTTTATTTATATTCTCTTTTTATTTTTCAAAAAAGATGAATAAAAAGAAGTAAGAACATCAAACAAGACATCCCTATCAAGTCCTTAAAAAATGTTTAAAAAATGCATATACAAATTCAGGTGGACCACACCACAGGAAGTAATGGTGATTGAACAATCACCATTAAAAACTTCTTACGGTCCACTGCAATATGTTTGTTGCTTATCTATTCTATTAATAAAGTCACATAGACATGGATGAAAGGAAAAAACCAATATGAGCCTATCCAAAGCTTTCGTGGCTCATAAAATGTTCTTAACGACCAATAACCACCGTTTCCTACGGTTTCATCTAAAATTTGTATCTGCTTCATTTTTTTGACCCTGCCCTAAAATAAGCTGCACAAGCCGATGGACAGCGTGGATATACAGTGGATACTTCAAGGTGGGCCTTGCAGTTCAAAGTCGCATCCACACCGCTGGTTCTAGGGCCACAGCAAAGTGGCGCTTTGTATTTTACGCGGTGCGTCACTAGGCGGCTTAGAAGATTCCGATCTGAGAAAGAGAGCTCTTAGAGGGCCTCATACCATAAAAACCATCTGTTCTTACTATTGAAGCGCCTTAAGGGAGGTAGGTAGATCCTCCGGTTTACGGTAAGACGTGTCTGACGATATTTGTAAGCCCCGTATCCTAAACCGTACCGTTCCATAGGCTTCCGCGGTCTTTTCGGTCGAATTTCGGCAACCTTCGACCCTTAACCGGTATTTGCGCACGACTTGGATTCTCATGCCGTCAACCCGAGTCGACTAAACCCAGGACTTATACCTTAGCGACCGCGTCGTCGCCGCGGTTCTGATGCCGCGACTTGCGCGCCGAGGCGATACCGTGGTCGGGAGATGTGGGTCAGCGTTCGGTGCGAGGAAAACGCTGCGCGTGAGAATTCCGAGGGAATCTCTATAAGGTGTCACATCAATCAATCAATCCCATCAATCCATCATGTCAAGTACACATCACCTTTCACCCATTCCCAAGCAAACCCCTAAAGTCAAAAAATAATCTCACAAGCCATACCTTTCTTACAACTTTTACCAAAAAAGTCAAAAAGAGCTCTTACACCCATCCCTCTCTCCCATCCATCACTCCATCACTCTCTCTCTCTCTCTCTCTCTCTCTCTCTCTCCCTTACAAGTCTCTCTCAATTTCAAACTCTCCCATAAGCAAAAAATTCCATACGTATGAGTCCTCCCATGGTGAGAAAATGCAAGTGTGACCCACCTTTCCATCCCTAGATCTCTCATCTCAACCATCCATTTCTCATCTTCCTCCATAAAAGAGAAGCACAAGGAGCTAAGGAAGCCAAGGGAGCAAGAAGATCAAGTGGTAAGTGCCTTGATAGGGTAGTTTTTGATGTTTTTAAGATGGGCCAAGTGAGGCCAACCGATCAATGGTTTGGATCTCACTTTGGACCCTAAGATGTGGCCGATGGCCCACTTGGATCATCATGATCATTCCATGATGGGGCCATTCTCCATGGACCCCATCATGATGTTTATTTCCTTGCATGCTTAGGGTCATCTAGACCGTCTATTTTAGTGGAGAAGGGATCTCCACCGTTGGATTTCGATTTCATGGACCCACATGTAATGGGACCCACTTGATGTATGATTTAGTGCAAGGGAGGGCCCATAGTGCCGGGGTCCCTCCGTCACGCGGGTCTCACTCTCTATCTCTCTCCCTTTTATTTTATTATTTTTATTTTTTTTGTTATGATAATGAGGTTGTGTGGCCCACTTGAATGAACCCCACCATAAGGTAGGTATTTTTATCCAAACCATTTATAAGTGGGGCCCACCTTATATGTATAGTACCCATGCCATCCATCACTTGGTGGCCCACCTAAGCAGGGCCCACCTCCAACGATTATGCTAAGTCCAGCGTCCAGGGACGCTGGACGTTGCTGGAAAGAAACACAAATATCATCTTCTTCCCAAGCTTTGGGGTGGCCCACTCATGTAGGCCCCACCTTGATGCATGTATTCAATCCACGCCGTTCATTCCCTTCTCAACCCTATTTCAGGCGTTGAATCGAAATACAGAGTCAATCCGAGGTTCTGGCGGGCCACACCATATCAAATGATGGTTTTTACCATTGAAGCCTTCCCTGAAATTATGATACGTCAAAATATGTCCAATATTGGACTTGTTTTGCTCGTGTTGAGCCATGGAAGGCCATTAGACGGAGTAGATCGTCAAAATATGGACCCCACCGGTGAAAACCACACAAAAGCTGAAAATAAAAAAAAAAATAAAACCAACACAGCAGCAGCGGCTGCTGTGTCAGACGGCAGCAGGCGCTGCCTGCGCACAGCGTCCAGGGGACGGACTGGCGGTCGGGCAGCCACCCACAGCTGTAGCCGTGGGCCCCACCTTGATGTTTATCTCTCATCTGACCCGTTCATCGGGTGGGCCACCCCCTGACAAGGGCCCACTCCAAAAATCATCTTGATCTAAGTCTCAGGTGGCCCACACCGCAGTGGGATTGAACCTCTACCTTTGAAACCCTTTTGGGGCCCACGGAAGTTTAGGATCAACATAAAATTTGTTTTTACCCTTCACCTAGGTCCATGCGACCTTATCAAGGTTTTGGATGGAATATAAACATTATGGTGGGCCCCACATGGAGCCCACAGTGATGTATGTGTTCTATGGCCACCGTCCAGGCAGACGGTGGGGCCAGCAGTGATGTAAGTGTTTTATCCCCACCATCCAGGGACGGTGGGCCTCTTGTGTGCGTGCGTGTGTGGTGTGTGCGTGTGTGTATATATATATACATATAATATTATATTATATATAATATTATATGTATTATATATTATACCATATTTAATATAATAGTGGTGGGAGGCCCACCTCAGTTTGCTTGTGGCCCGTGGTTGAGGCCCACTTTGATTTATATGTAAGGCCCATGGGTCGAGGCCCATTTGACGTATTAGGGGCCCATGGGTTAAGGCCCATTAAGATGCATTGGGACCTATGGGTTGAAGCCCATTTGATGCACGTATGGGGCCCAATTGGCGAGGCCCATTTGATACACATAAGGCCCATGTGAGTAGGCCCATCTGATGCACTCTAAGGCCCACGGGTTATAGCCCATTGCAATGTACATAGGGCCCATTGGTGCGGCCCATTGATGTGGCCCACTTAATGAATATAAGGCCCATGTGATTTGGCTCATTTGATGTATTTAAGGCCCAGTGGATGTACCTAAGGTCCATTGCAATGTGTGATCCCAACATAATTTATGTAATGATATTTGTGGCAGTCGTGCCTTGGGAGCAATGTTGGTTTGATGTCCACATTGCAAGTGTAGTGTGGTTAAATGTCCGCATTATGACTTTCCCTAGGGCCCATTGTTAGGCTCGTACGTTTAATGTGTAGGCCGTCTAGGCCCATCTTTGTTATGATTACCATCCATCCCATATAACATGTTTAATTCCATGATTCATAATCATATGCATCATACGTATGCTTGATATGAGAAATGACTGATCATAGCATATGCCTTCGGGCAGATGGTTTAGGGGCTCCCGTACAGGGGGTGTTGCCCTACATGAGCGCACGATACGCGCAGGATTGCTGCATGACTGGATAGTGTGATTCATGCATTCGCATTGTGTGATATGGTTACTGTACGCCCTAGCGACATCAGGGCCGTAGCCTCCACATGCATATCGTGAATGACCAGATTGGATACCGAAAATGTTTGGTTCTACATGGGGTGCTATAGATATCCCTGGGTGAAAGTCCCTAAACCCTTATGGTACCAAGAGGTTGCTCCAACGTCTAGACCGAGTGGGTGCATGAGCGCTGAGTGCCGATTACCAGACGGTTGCGCTTTCCACTGTGTCGTGGTCGGTTGGAAGGGGGTGCGGCCTTACCCGCCCGAGAGTAGGGGGCAATGCTAGGCTGAGTCTGACCAGCTCGAGGAATGGGTCCGCTATTGACGAGCCGAGCCCGATTTTGGCAGGCGGATAGTGAGGTCTTTTTCACTCACCTTATTGCGCGCGATGGGGCGGCAATCTGGCTTGGAGTGTACTAGACCCCGGTGATATTCCAGATTTTGAGCTGTATCAATATGTGGACTTAGATGAGGATTTGTATGCTTGAGTTGCATTTCGCATTGCATGGCCTTGGTATGGCCGACATTATTCTTTGCACCACATGGCCTTGGTACGGCTAATGGGATTCTTGGCATTCATCAGTATGTTACGCATTACTCTGATACTGCATAACTACATTACCACCTTAAGCATACACTTTCACCACCCTCTAAGCTTTCTATAAGCTTATGCACGACCGTTGCGTGCAGGTGACGTGGGATCGCAGCAGCGCTGAGGCTTGGGTGCGTAGCAGATCTTTTTGGAGCTTTTGGTCTATCACCATTGTATTTCCTTTTATGCTCATTGTACTTGTAAAGTTTTTTATCATAGTGAAAATGTGATGGAGTTTTTGGTTGTTGTTTGTGGGTTATGCCTTTGGTTATGCTTATTACGAATTAAACTGATGTTGAAAATCCTCCTTATAGCATCCCAGGATCGGAACCTGGCGAATGGGCGCTGGGAGCCGAGAATGGAGTTCTACGGAGGCTGTCGGCGCCGGATTCGGCGATCGAGAATTTTGTGAGCCCGGTTTCCGAGTTTGGGGCGTGACAATATTCCTTTATTATCTTTTTTCTAATTTTCACGATACTCAGCACGGAAACATATTTAAAAATAAAAAATAAAAATCTAAAGCTTGATTTCCTCGGAGAATATCACTACCAATCCGACTGAGGAGTCGGAGACTGAGATATTTTGAAATTGCATGTTTGAAAAATCTTGACCTAAAAATGTGTTAATGCTGTGTTTGGATGCCTGTAAGTTTTTTAAGTTCTAAATAAGTTACAGGTAACCTACTTACACGTGAAAGAAAATTATATATAATCATGTTTAGGTGTAAGCTGTAATTAACTTACGGGTAACTTAATTTCTATATTTGGATAACTTGTAAGTTAGTTATAGGTAAGATGAAATTGTTTAAAAATCAAATTGTCACATAGAAAAATTTAGATAAAAGTATATAATTTTATTAAGCTCATTTAGATGACTAGTTGAACTAGTTCTTAAGTTAAATTAATCATTATGTAAAAAATATTATTTTTATTATATAATATAAGTCTGAATAAAAGCTTTCATACGCTATGCCAATCCAAAATTTATAAAAATTATTATTAAAGGTGCATGTTCATATGGTATGACCTACCCAAGTTTTATTTTTTATATATCTTATTCATTATAGAAATTTGCACTTAATTAATATGTTTAATAAAAGATGCATACTATGGTGGCCCAAACACACACCTGTGGTTAAGATCACATCCCTACTATTAAATGTGGTGCGGTCCATTTAGGTTATAAATTTAATTAATTTTTATCATTATAACTAATACTAACATGCATGATAGAACCAAATGTATTGAGTTAATTTTACATATATAACATACTGCGTCTTATATACTTGTATGTTTTGTGATATACCTGTATGATTTGAGTTTCCCCGCAAGCAAGTATATGTGTGTGTGTATATATGTATGTATATGTATATGTATGTATACATGCATATATACATATACATATGTGTGTGTGTGTGTGTGTGTGTGTGGGGGGGGGGTATATGTGTGTATTTATATGTATATGTATATGTAGAGGCATGCTCACCTATGCACCTACGTACGTGTGCACCTTTGCACACGTGTCATGGGTGTCGAATCCGAACAGTCCATAAGATACAGAATCCCATGAAACCTAAGGGGTGAATTTTCACCCTGATCTAAGATTATGGTGGGCTATAGCAAAGAGAAATTCAAATCAAGGGAAGAAACTGTTTACAGTTTTCATGGCCCACTGAAGTTTTGGTTCAAAGTAAAAATTAGTACAAGGGGGGTTTCGTGAGGTTCTGCTTCATGTGGACCGTTCATATTTTTTAGACTTATCAGATATGACGAGTTCTCAAAAAAGTTCGTATGTAGTACGTACGAATTGGTTCGCAAGTGAGCATTCCGCCGTATATGTATGTGTGTACATATATGTGTGTGTGTGTGTGTGTGTGTGTGTGTACACACACACATAGAGACATATACATATACACACATATATAGACATATACATATAGATACATATAGATACATATGCATACACACACACACATATATATATATATACACACATACATGTGTGTATTTATATGTATATGTATATGTAGAGGCATGCTCACCTATGCACCTACGTACGTGTGCACCTTTGCACACGTGTCATGGGTGTCGAATCCGAACAGTCCATAAGATGCGGAATCCCATGAAACCTAAGGGGTGAATTTTCACCCCGATCTAAGATTATGGTGGGCTATAGTAAAGAGAAATTCAAATCAAGGGAAGAAACTGTTTACAGTTTTCATGGCCCACTGAAGTTTTGGTTCAAAGTAAAAATTAGTACAAGGGGGGTTTCGTGAGGTTCTGCTTCATGTGGACCGTTCATATTTTTGAGACTTATCAGATATGACGAGTTCTCAAAAAAGTTCGTATGTAGTACGTACGAATTGGTTCGCAAGTGAGCATTCCGCTGTATATGTATATGTGTGCATATATGTGTGTGTGTGTGTGTGTGTGTGTGTATACACACACACACACATAGAGACATATACATATACACACATATATAGACATATACATATAGATACATATAGATACATATGCATACACACACACATATATATATACACACATACATACATACATATACATTCATATATACAACCATGTATGTTAGTTCATCATATAGGAGTCATGGTATTTAAGAAGACGCGTAGTGTTCGTGATTTAATACTCTCTGCAAGTCCAAAAAAAAGTTTTAAAAATGCATATACAAATTTTAGGTGGACCACACTATAGGAAGTAATGGTGATTGAATAATCACCATTAAAAACTTCTCACGGTCCACTATAATATTTATTGCTTATCTAATCTATTGATAAAGTCATGCAGACATGGATGAAAGGAAAAAAATCAATATGAACTTATCCAAAACTTCCGTAGCTCATAAAAGGTTTTTAACGGTTAATAAATATTGTTTCTTATCGTTCCATTTGACATTCATATCTGCTTCATTTTTTGGAGCCTGTCCTAAAATAAGCTGCAAAAGCCGATGGACAGCGTGGATATGCAATGCATACATCGAGGTGGGCCCTGCAGTTCAGGGTCACACCCACACCGGTTTTAGGGTCGCAGCAATGTCGCCTCGATATTTTATGTAGTGCGTCACTAGGGCGGCTTAGATAATTCCGGTTCGAAAAAGAAAGAGCTCTTAGAGGGTCTCATGCCATAAAAATCCATTGTCCTAACTATCAAAGCGCCTCGAGAGAGGTAGGTAGATCCTCTGATTTACGGTAAGACGTGTCTGATGATATTCCTTTATTATCTTCTTTATAATTTTCATGAGAATCAGCACAGAGACAGATTAAAATAAAATTTAAAAAAATCTGAAGCTTGATTTCCTCAGAGGACATCACTATCAATCCAACTGAGGAGTCGAAGACTGAGAGATTTCAAAATTACAAGTTTGAAAAATCTTGACCTAAAATTGTGCTAAGGTTGCGTTTAGATGGCTAAAAGTTTTTTAAGTTGTAAGTAAGTTACAGGTAACTTAACTTACTTACACATGAAAGAAAGTTGCAGGTAATCTTATTTGGGTGTAAGTTTTAATTAACTTAAAGGTAACTCAGTTTCTGTGTTTGGATAATCCGTAAGTTAGTTACGGGTAAAATGTTTTATATTCACACCAACTGGAGTTTAAAATATATAATTGTTTAAATTTTAAATTATCACATAGAAAAGTTTGGATATAAAAGTATGTAATTTTATTGAACTCATTGAGATAACTAGTTGGACTGATTCTTAAGCTGAACTAATCATTATGTGAGAAACATTATTTTTATTATAAAATATAAGTCTGAATAAAAGTTTTCATATGCCATACCAATAAAAGTTTTGTAAATTTTATTATAACAGCTATATGTCCACATGGTATGGCCTACCCAAGTTTTTTATTAGCTTTTATTTTTTATGTATCCTACTCATCATAGAAATTTGTACTTCATATGTTTAATGAAAGATGCATACTATGGTGGCCCAAACACACACACCTACTGTTAAGATCACATCCTTATTATTGAATGTAGTGCGGTCTATCTGAGTCATAAATTTAATTAATTTTTATCATTATAACTAACATTAAAACGCACGACAGAATCAGATATATTGAGTTAGTTTTACATATATAACATGCTGGGTCTTATATACTTATATGTTTTATGATATACCTGAATGATTTGAGTTTCCTCACAAGCAGGTATATGTATGTGTGTATATATGTATGTATACGTATATGTATATGTGTATGCATATGTAAATGTGTGTATATGTGTGTGTATCTGTGTATCCACACACACACATGTATATGTATGTATGTATGTATGCATGCATATATATATGTATATGTAAGTTTATGTATATGTATATGTATGTGCATGTGTATGTGTATGTATATATATATGTGTGTGTATATGTTTGTATATATGTGTATATGTATATGTTTGTATATGTGTGTGTATGTGTGTGTATATACACATACATATGCACACACAGACATATACATATGCATGCACATATACATACATATAGATAAATACATAGACACACACACACACACACACACACCCCCCCCCCCACACACACACACATATATAACCATATATGTTAGTTCATCTTGTAGGAGTTATGACCCTTAAGAAGCCGCACAGTGTTTGTGATTTAATACCCTTTACAAGTGTACTTTTCTTCTCAAAAAATCTAAAACAACTCCTGACGAGCAAGATGAGAGAATGAAGTCAATGAAGTAGGGCAAGCTCCTCCACCACCATCATTATCATCTCTAGTTAATATGGCAGATGCTGAACATAGCACGCAACTCCTATTATCTGCAACCACTATTCGAGCTAACATCACAGGACCAAATGTTCAGCTATAGTATGTTACCTTTGGGTTGGTACCGCAGATAGCAACAATGCTAAAAAATAGTAGGATCAGTTAGTCGTTCAGTGGGACATGTTAGCCACCTTGAACTAGACATCTCAACATTACCGGAACATATCTCCACTAAGGTTTGATCAGTCTTGTGAGGTAGATTTACTTGAAAAGTCTATGAAGTTGTGACCACCGGTATTCAATGGTGCATTTGACCCATCAATAACAGAATATTTGTTGAAGTGGATTGAGTAAGTTGATGTACTAATTTGAATGTTTTGTCGCAATATTTTATGATGTGGTAAATTATATGCTAATTTGTGCCAAATTGCAAGAACTTATAATTGTACGTTAAATTTATTTATCAAGACAATTATATATAGCAGTTATAAAAATGATACGTTCATACATCATCGATCGTTAATTGCTTTTGCATAATGCCTGGTCAATCCTAAGGGTCCTCTCTGAAAGAAATGTCGATCCTGGTAGAGCGTTACCAGATATGGGCTATGCTCAAGCCTATCGAAAGGTGAAAGCCTACCCAATAGGTTGATGCGAGTTGATGACCTCTAACCCAAGTTTAAAATCAAATTAATATTTGTTTTTCCCTTCATCCAGGTCTTTATGTTATAATCATGAAGTAAGACATCAAATAAACATTACAGTTGGTACTATGATGTTTTTAATTATAAACACCTAAGATTGAGACTTGCCTATGTTTGCTCATTTTGAGATCAAGCTCTAAAATGATATGGAAAAAAAAACAATTTGATAAATAACATGGATAAAATACATGCAATATGGTGAGGCCCACAAAGCACCAACTAATAGTGATAAATAACGTTGCTAGTCAAACTTGAGTGGATCCATCGACGTGTGTGTGATCCCAAATTATGAAGCCTATTGCGATGTATTTTTCTCACATCCACATTGTTCATCCGTGTTGAAAGCACATTTTAGAACATGATTGAAAAATAAAAAGATTTAAATCTCATGTATTATAGTATAGTAAACAATAATGATTGACCATTAAAAACTTATTGTGGGCACAAATTTTTTTGGATCAAGATGATATTTATTTAGTACATTCTTCAAAGTCCTTGTTACCCTATCAACGGAAGAAGATTGCGTATTGAGTAAACTCTTTAAGGCTCACCATGATTTATGTATTGTATCTAATTTGTCCATCCATTTTACCATATAATTTTAAGACTCGATAAAAAACTAAAAAATATCCAAAGATCAAATGAACCACACCATTGGAAACAATGTGAATTGAACTTCTACCGTTGAAAAATTCTTGGGGGCCACAGAAGTTTTGGATCAAGCTTATATTTGATTTTTCCCTTCATTTATGTTTGTATGATCTTATGAATATGTTGGATGACAAATAAACATCACTGTGGGGCCTAGTAAAGTTTTGATGGTGGAAATGATTATTCCCACTGTTTCCTGTGGTATGATCCACTTAGCTCTGGATTTGCTTCAATTTTGGCCTCAACCCTCTAAATAAGCTGGAAAAATGAATGGACGACATGGATTAATCATATAATCACTGTGGGGCCAACTAAGTTTACTCAGTACAATAAGAGATCCGATTTATTTGTCAATAGGATGGATGAGAAATCAAACTCCATACTGAGTTACTCAGTATACTCTTATCACACTCTTATCGTACTGAGTAAACTCTGTCAGGCCCACCTTGAATGTATGCAGTCTATTCACGCTATCCATCCATTTTTTCATCTAATTTAAGGAGTTAAGCCTAAAATTGAAGCATATACAAAGATGAAGTGGATCATTCTAGGGTACAGTTAGGATAATGACTTCCTTTTTAGGCCTCACGGATATGTTTATTTGCCATCCAACCTGTTTATAAGATTATAAAGACATGGATTAAAGGAAAACAAAATTATAAGCTCCATCCAAAACTTCCCTGGACCTAAGAAATTTTCAATGGTAGAAGTTCAAGTCAACTTTTTCGTGTGGTGTGGTCCATTTGAAAATTGTATATGATTCATTTTTGGGTTAAGCCCAAAAATTATATGGGAAAATGGATGGACGGAGCGGATAAAATATATGAATCATGGTGGACCTCGTAGAGTTGACTCAGTACGATAAGCCTAGTGAATTACCAGGCAAAAATTAAATATTCCAGTGGATCCGCGATGTTTTTAACGGTAGGAATTTAGTTAAGATTGTTTCTTGTGGTGTGGCGAACTTGAAATTTAGAATCAGCTTCATTTTTTGGATCGTATCTAAAATGAGCTTTCAATACGGATGGACGGTGTGGATTTAAGGAAAGTATATCACTGTGGGCCCCACAGTCAGGCATACGAAACCGCCCCTGCCAAACAGCCCCGTTCCGCACTAGCGCATAAGAACAAAAAACATGGAGAGGAAAAAATAAAAACAGAAGAACAGTAAGGGTTAGGGCTTCCCTTGCCAGAGCAGAGAGAGGGAAGGAGACGCTGAGAGAGGGAGAAGGAGACGTTGGTTCAGAGCAGGTAGGTGCACTTTCAATGCGGTTACGTTTCCACCACCCTCTCCCAAATTCGAAATGGATAGCCGTTGCCTGTAACAAAGTAACCTGTGACTTGAAAAACACCTAATTCCTCTGTTACATTTCTTGCAATCTTACCTGATAGAAAGTTACAGGTTGAGACTTTGTTACCTGTAACATTTCTCCCCCAAACACAAACTGTAAGAAAGTCACCTGTAACTTTCTTACATTTTACACAAGTTACAGGCATCCAAACGGCCCCTAAGAAAGTCTAGGTTTTTTAGGGTTTTGCAATTATGAGTACTATTGGGTCTCTGATGCACATGACTCCCTGCTGTGGGGCCCATGGTTCAGTGATCCGAACCGTTGATCTGATGTCTCGCAGTGGATAAGGAATGCCCAAGTGGATTACTGACGTGCCTTTCCTTTAATATCTATTTGTTGGGCTACAAGAGATGGGTTTGATGGTTCAATCAGCATGATTTCGCGCCACTGATGTGGATTTTCTTTACTATCTATTTGTTGGATTCCGATAGAGGGCTTCGATGGTCCGATCTATGATATTTTTGGGGCATCCCTTATCCTCTGTGAGGTCCGTCATATCGATGGTCCGGATCACTGAATTATGGGTCTGACATGCAGGGTCCTCGTGGGTTTGCAGACTGTCCATTTGCTGATGAGGAGGATCCTTTAGGATTCCAGACCAACTCCTATTTTCAGTTATGGCTAGTGGGGCCCATGGTTCAGGAATCCAGATCATTAGTTGTTGCTTGCCACCATGGATGTGCTATTTCTCTAGAATCTCAATTATTGGTCCATCCTAATTCCTAACCCTTTGATTTGTGGCCTACAAATAGACGGTTGAGAAGAGATGCAACAACAGTCCAGTTTCAATTGTAAAGGACACAAGATTGGTAAAGAGGATCTGGTGATAGTGAGAGATCCGGGCATGGTCCATTCACAGTTGTACTTGATGGAGTAATGTTCTGGAGAGCAGAACATGGGCCCCGGTCTTCAGAACTGAAAACCCAAGTATGCCATGCAAAGCATCGTGAGCATCCTATAACGAATCGTCATTGGTGATAAGGGGGTTAACTGTGTCTGCTGCCATTTGCTGAACCATAGTATGCATGCCAATTTAGGACCATCCAAATTGTGGACCCTGTTGCTAATGTAGCAGAGCCCAGGAATCATGATGAATGGAGGACCTTAACCATCTGATATTGCCTTGTTTACACTGAACCTCTGACCATACCTCCATAATCGTTCGTTTCATGGACACAATCCGATGGTTACAGTCGTCTAATCGGTGTGATTTCTAGGATATTCTCCATAAGATTGGTGGCAAATGCATATATTGTCCGCAGGGCTATGTGTATTGGGATTACAGCTCCCTTTTGATTTTCTATAATATATTCTCTTTTGGTTAACTCCACCTGTGGAATCTTGTGCTCTCATTTCCGGTCTCAAACCCAGATAACTGGAATGGTAGACCATGATTTGTGTAGCCAACCCCAATTAGTTGTGACAACCCCAATTATAGGTCATTATGGTGGATGAGTTGCCCCCATTTAGTAATTGATTGCACAGGGATGTGTATTGCTGACAAACGGGGGCTGCAGGGGTTTCTTGTGGCCCAATGAAAAAGCGCCATGTGCACTTGCTAGTTGTCAGCTCTGTAGTGGAAAGGGCAAAAATGTCATTTCACAAATGAGAATCTTACTTTTCATTGTGGGGCCTGCATCTGCATCTAAAGGGCGCATGTGGTGCTTTTTCATTGAGGCACGTTGGGGGCTGTAGGAATCTCCTGCAGCCCCCGGTTGCAAGCCATCTGTGTCCATTGCACAGGCACAAGTCTAGCCCCATTGATGGGCATTTGTTTCTAAAATGAGGGATTACATTAATCTTGATCTAATAAAGACATGGTATGCATTTCTCACTAAATTCACATCCTAAGGGTGTCCTTCCTTTCAGCAGTCCAAATCCTTCATCTAGGTGGCCCATCCATGGATGGGTGATGGAAGATGAATTTCCCTCATTGAACAGTTCAGCCATCTGATTGGTGGACCTTTTTCCTCTGTGTATGTACCATTGGCGAGATTTCTTTCTACCTTCCAATGGCAAGCCAACACTAGAATGGCTGGGAGGAGTTTCATTTTTGGCATCACCCATCCCCGGTGCGCCCACTGGATGAACTATGTGCATCCCTGAGAAATGGGCCAACCTGTATAAAATGCCGGTGCGGATGAAAAACAAAAGTAACTCAGGCAGGGCATTGTATAATATCTTTTACCATTTGGCCCAGAAACCATACTGGTTGGGCCCCCCTTTCAGTAATCTAGATCGTACAGCTAGCATACCTAAAAATCTACTCCATCCAACTGGCTGCCTGTAAATGGATGGTTTAGCCAACATCCTAATTCAACAAGAACAATGCACTGGCCATGTGTATGAGATTTATCGATGGATGAGATATTTGGGTCATTGCCCATTGACGATGGTCCCACCAAATGATCGGACTCAATCAGAGACAAAGGTGGGCACATGTATGGTTGCTTGGAAAACATTTTAGTTAGGTCAGACCCTGAATATTTGCCCCCCTAAAATTCATCACTTCAACATCGAGTCAGTTATCTCTTCAATGAATGCAATGGTGTAACTTGTACTATAATTTATTGATCCCTTAGGTATGTTAAAATTATCTATACTTTTATCAATTCTCAATTGGTTGTTTGAAATATTTATTCAATTTCTTGGGAAAATGCTTATCTTACATGCACTTTTAATAAAAGTTGACTGTGAAACTTCAGTTGGTTCAAATAGGTTGTAGGAACCTTGTGTGATGGATGCAATGAGGGGGTAAAAGCAAAGCTAGAACTATGGAGGAATCCTTTAGAATATGAAGGTTTTAAAATCAGTTGGGCAAAAGTAGTGTATATGGAATTCAATTTTAGTAACAATAGAAGTGGGAATGAAGAGTTAGTGAAGATTGCTAATGGTGAAGTACCCTAAATGACCATTTTCGATATCTTGGGTCAATTGTTCATGAGAGCAGAGAGATTGAGACAGATGTTGCTCATAGAACTGGAGCTGGGTGGATAAAGTAGGGATGCACCTCTAGAGTTTTATGTGATTGTCGCATACCAATCAAACTAGAACTGAGAGATTGATGCTGTTTATAAAACTAGAGCTGGGTGGATGAAGTAGGGATCCGCTTTTAGAGTTTTACGTAATCGTCGTGTACCACTCCAAATGACCATTTTCGATATCTTGGGTTGATAATTCATGAGAGTGGAGAGATTGAGACAAATGTTGCTCATAGAACTGGAGCTGGGTGGGTGAAGTGGGGATGCGCCTCTAGAGTTTTAGGTGATTGTTGCATACCAATCAAATTGAAAGGAAAATTTTATAAGATGGCAATAAGACCAGCCATGCTTTATGAGACAGAATTCTCCATTTTTTTCTTCCCAATCAAACCTCCTGAATCTGCATGCCAAAAAGACCATCAATGGTCTTCGACATAGCCGAAGTCACTCCGCGATTGAGGACTCCGTTCCAGAAATCCGAATAAAAGGAATGGTGAATGAAGAGGTGATTAACATACTCGACATCCTCCAAATGTAGTAGGTGAACATTTGTAAGGCACATTCCTCTTTTCCTCAAATTATCTATTGTTGGCACCTTGTTCCTGCCTACTAACCAAGCGAAAGTGGCCACCTTAGGAGGGGCTCTGTAGGACCAGACAACCCCTGTGTGACAACAAGAAGCTGGGGTAAGGGAGGAGATAGAATTGTAGGACTGCACTGAAAACGAGCCTATAGAAACTAGAGTTCAGACCCTTGAATCCCTTGCTTCCAAAGACGAGACAATTCCTTGCAAGTGAAGAGGAAGAGACGCAAGATCCCGGAATTCGGAATCAAACAGATTCCTCCTAAAAGGAGGAATCCAAACACCGTACTCTCCTTCCCCAGAAAGGCATTCAACCATTGTGTATGGCAAAAGACATAGAACCACAAGTGCTGGAAAATCCCGGGCTCAGGGGGATTCACCACACTTGGTGTCAAACCAGAAACTAATTCTTGACCCGTCTCCAAGGGCAAAATTCAGATTGATAAACACTTTAGGAGCAATTTTGATCAAGGAAATTCTTTGAAACAGAGACAAAATAAACAGGAAAATTAGAGAGGGAAGCTTTGATCAAGGAAATTCTTCCCCCCAAGGACAAGAATTGACTTTTCAAAGGGGTCACCTTTCTTTCCATTCTTTCAATTACCTTATCCCACACATGCAATGATGATTTACCCACACACAAAGGAAGACCAAGGTACGAAGTGGAAGGGATCCCACTCCACAACCGAGGGCTTCAACCAAGCAAGAAGTAAGCTCAGGGGAAATGTTTAAACCATACAGATTGCTCTTGGAAAGATTCACCTTTAGCCTAGAAACCACTTGAAACCAACAAACAGACATACTCAACAGATCAATCATGGCCTCATCATCTTCATAGAATAAAAGAGTATCGTCAGCAGACTATAGATGACAGGCGCAATTAGGGTAATTCTCAACCTTAAAACCACGATAAAGACCCACCTCCTGACCCTTAGTTATCATACAACTCAGAGCTTTAGAGACAATGATGAAGAGGAAAGGAGATAAAGCATCTCCTTGGCGAAGGGCTCAGGAGGCTATGGAAAAACCAAAGGGAGATCCATTAATCAACACAAAGAAATGAGCTGAAGAAACACAAGACCGCATCCAAGATCCCCATTTATCTCCAAAGCCCATTCTCCGAAGCATATAATCTAGAAAAGGCCACTCTACATGATCATAAGCGTTCTCCAGATCCAATTTAGACATATAACTCCCAACCTACCTGCACTGATGCAAGAATGGGGGCATTCATGAGCAATTAAAATGCTATCAAAGATTTGTCTCCCCTGAGCAAAACCACTTTGAAAAGGGGAGATAATCTTAGGGATCGCAAGACACAATCTCTGACTAAGAATTTTAGCTAAAATTTTCTAAGGACTTCCAACCAGGCTGATGGGATGGATGTCTTTGAGACAGACTGCACCTTCCAACTTTGGGATTAAAGTAATGAAGGCGCTGCCCAATTCAGAAGGCAACCTGTTAGATTGCAACCTGTTAGATCTAAAGAAGTCATCAACAAAACTAAGAATGTCAACTTTGACAATGCCCTAAAAGAAGTGAAAGAACGCCAACGGAAAACCATCAGGGCCCGACGACTTTTACCTTCCTAACGAAAAAACAGCAGCTTGCAGCTCACAGCTCTTCCATCATAATGGGCTTTTCTAGAAAGGATGTCTCTTCTTCATTAATTTTCTTTAAGTGCAGGTTGTCAGGATGGGGACGGGGGACATTCTCAGAAGACAACTTAGAACAGAAATCTACAACTGACTTAGAACTGCCTTCCTTAACAGAGGTGGGCAGACCATCCACAACCAGAGAAGCAATAGAGTTCGCATGCGTTCTGGCTCTAGTAATACCATGAAAGAATTTAGTATTGCGATCCCCTTCTTTGAGCCAAATAGCCTGGGACCTCTGGTGCCATTTTATTTCCTCCTCTTTCAACCTAGCACAATAATCCACAGATAGCTCATGGTGAGGGAGGATAGAATTAGAAATGAATGCATTCAAGGGACTTAGGAGTAGTATTGATGACTGATGAGAGAAAAACTTAGATGCTTTGGCCATATGTAACAAAGTCTAAGAATTGCACCAGTTAGAAGGGGTGGGTTCAAGTTGAAGGCTCTAAAGGGCAATGGCCCAAAAGAATGTGAGTGGAGATAGTAAGAAAAGGTTTGATAACCTATAGTTTAATTGAGGATATTGTCCTTTATAGAGTGGAATGGAAAAATAGGATGCGTGTAGCTGGCCCCAATTAATTGGGTTAAGGCTTAGATGATGATAGGTAGTAGGATCACACATCCAATATGATCTCCTTTTTCTACTCAGGCTTACCACATATGCTAATCCATCAAAGTACATGTGGGTAGATTTTTCTTATACACACATCTAAGATGAGCAGGTATCCAATTTCTTGAGAATACTATTCTCAAAAAGAGTTAAAGATGACATTATTCTGAAAATGTCTGATATTTTTTTGTAACTTTCTGAGTGAGTTAACGGTTGAGTTTCTATTCTTCTTCTTCTTCTTTCCATTTTTCTTTAACTAATGTTGGTACTTATATTTTATGTCTTAGATCAGAATTCCATCCAAAATGGACGCTAAGCACTCAGCTGAAATGTTGAAGTAAGTTTCTAAATGCTTGCTTATTTGTCGTTCTGAGGAATGATATTTATCTAAATTTATTTTTTATTTATGATGCAAATAAATTGGCCATTTGTGTTCATGCTAGTATCCAGTGGAGCCCATATCTCATTATACAGACTATTTATCTGGTTGGCCTACTTTAACCTACAGTCGACATTCCACGGGGAAAATCCACCTGGATGTATGGCCTATCTTTTTATGATGGGGGAGTTTTTGGGGCACAACCCATTCATGATAGGGAGCACCACAAGAACAGTCTGGACCATGGAAAGGCAGGCCGCCTGTATGGTTTCGGGCCTAATGAAAAACACCAGTTTTCTTGGCTGAACAGACATTGCATGTTTCAGCTTTGTTGTAATGGTGTATCTTACTCATGTAAAGATGTCAATCTCACTTATTTATGCAGGCACCTGGAGAAGCAAAGTGAAGTTCTTATGGAAGCATACCGGTCAATGTCACATGAATTGCATAGACTTCAGGTTCCTTGTCAAATATATAGTGTCATTTCTTTTGTACTGCACATGGTAGTTTCTATTTATCTTTCTGCAATGAATATATTGTCTAGCCTTTATTCATTGAGTAGAATTTGCTGATTTTTATGTTTTTTTAATTTTATGTGAAGGTGGAAGAAGAAATGCTTATGCGCAAATTTTATGAACTTATGTCAGCTCAAGGCCTAGTTAAAAAGGTCAGCCATACTGAACTACTAAAACTCTGAAGTTACACTGCCATTGAGTAAGCAAACGTTTACAACCTTCTTTCATTATTTTTACTATACTTTGGTTTTCTATAGAAAGCTGTCATTTATTTTCTTGCGTTGTGGAAATTATTCAAGTCATTAAATTTGTTTTTTTGTTTTTTTGGGAAATGATGAGGTTGGAATTCATAAATATTGATATCTTCTTGATTTGTTAGAACTCTTTAGCAAGTAACAACTGATCCTAACGTAATGGCTGTTTCGATTCCAAGAGTAGTTGAATAACTTGCCATGAACTTTCTACATTCATTCCCAGTGAGATTGGCGTGATAAGCTATATTGGATTTTCATTTTGCTATTGCCTTATGTTAAATTTGTGAAAAGTTCATGGTTGCTTTAAATATTGGCGTTGTTTGGATGTAGTAGTAAATTGAATTATGAACATTCAGTTTAATGAGGGAATGACACATTTTGATGATTTTTAGTGGTGTTCATGATGGACCCCCAAATTGCAGTTCCGTTCCTTTTTAAAGTCTGTTTGATGGTAATGGAACTGTAATTTGGAGCTCAACAAGCCACATGACTGCTAAGGAAGGAAGTTTGAATCTGGTTATTCCCACTTCATTGGAGTGATTATTGAAATTCAATGTGATAGTCTATCCAAACACACCCTTCTAATTGAAAATTCATCATTGCAATTTGGACTCGATTTTGAGCTGCTCATTATATCCATGATCTGATCCTCACCTATCAGCCTGGGTTTTTCTTTGCTTTGGTGTGAAAGTCCAAAAGTGATACCTTATTCATTGAAATCACATAGCAATATTTATCATTCTTTCTAGTCATTATTTTTTTCTTCTTCAGCAGTCTCTCCATATGTCATGAATAGGCCATTTAAGAGTTTATATCCCTAAGGTAATTCTGAGATATGCATTTGGCTTTTTGGATTTTCATATTTAACCTACTTCGCCAGTTCAATAGAACACAGAAGAGAACCAGTACTTCACTGTTCCTCTTCTTCTGTTCCTTTTCTTTTTGAGTAGTTGCTCTTGGAAAAACAGGTGGGTGCTTGATTCTTCAGTGGCAGAACATGCAAAGCATCACAATGGCATGGAAAAGCCTCTTCTTTTCATTTAAACATCCATCAATGGGCCTATCTCAATTAACGGCCAACAGTTCATTGTGAGTTATGAGGAGCTTCTTTGAAACACAAGGAGCTTGTTGGAAAATCACATCCCATGCTTAAAAAAGTCTGGGAAGTTTCCTTGAGGATCTGAGTCCAGTTTCAAGTATCAAGCACTGCTTCCCCCATTTCAGGGTCCATCCGATTCTGCTCAAAGTGGGCTTGAAAATGCTCATGCTTTGATCTCTAAACTTTGTTCTATGGATGATTATTGACCAGTCCATTTTGGAAACTTTGTTGTGATCTGGAAACTTCGTTCCATGGATGATTATTGACCAGTCCATTTGGAAACTTTGTAAGAGTTGCCAACCAAATTCTCCTTCCCTCATTCTACCTCTCTATTAGTTGGACTGATCATGAGTTTGCCTTTGCTTTTGCATGGGCCCCTTAATACCTCTTGAAGAGGAGTTCAAGGATGGGAGTTAAGAGACCCCACTGTTGTGCTTGTGTCATTGTGTCTGTAAAATCCTGCCCAGCAGGTGTTCCAATTTACAACCTTCCAAACACGCCTCAAAAGCAATATTAATATCCTTCATTTACCCAATCACCCATTCCCTTCTACTTTTGGAATGCAAACTCACTTCCATGCCACTTTGTGGAAGTTTATATGTTGTAAGATTGGAATCATATATCATCTTTGCTTCAAAAAATTATTCCTTTATGGATTCTAGAAGCAAATGAAATTTGAATTGTAACACCACCCTAAATAGGTTTTGCAAGTCGGAGTCTCCTTCTTAGGCTTTTACTTTTCCTCTTCTTCATCATACTCTTTATATCATCTTGTTATCATAGAACCAGAGAGGCTTTCTTGTGTAGTAGCCATCCTTGGAAAATGGGGCAAAAAATAAACAGCTAGAAGCTTTCCCTTAGGGCTCATTTGCTAAGCGAGAATCCATGGGAAAAGAAAGGAAAGAAACATTTTTCTTTTGATATGAGGTTAGAAGTTAACCTCTCTTTGATTTGCAAACAAAATCATGGGTTTAATAATGTAGTCATTACACATTTTCACTTCTATAATTCTTAGGCACAAAATTTAAGGTGACCGTTCTCTTCACATGAAGTCACTAAAGTTCCCGATTTGTTGGGATAAGGCTAAGATGACGATGACGACAACGACAACGACTTGGAAATCAAACGTACCACTATAAATGGAATCCACTGGAATCCATTTCTCAGTAGTACCATATGAAATAATGATTATGAATTCCTTTCTTTTTTCCCATGGATTGCTTGCTTATCAAACAGGCCCTTATACTTAAGGTATCCACTAATGGTAATAGTGGCCATAATAGATTACAATATGACTTGTAACAACTATTATGGCCTAATTAGAAACAGGTTTCTTTTTCTTCATACAACTGCCTTCCTTTTGGCCAATCGACAAATCAGAGTTTGCTTTTAAAATATTTCCAAACACTCGCATGGTGTTTCCAAATATAGTCAGATTACCGCCTCTGTTGACTTTGACTCACGGTAGGCTATGAAATGAGTTTTTTTTTTTTTTTTGAAAGATTACTGAATTGAATTAAGATAGGAGAAAAAAGACACAAGGAGAGGGGCTGTGATGCAGGACATGAAATTTTAAACATTATATGCGAGATTCCAAGCTTTAGATCATACTAGTTCAAAACAATCACACAAAATTTCACATCCCACAAAGTCAAGCACTCAATCAAAACAATCACACAAAATTCCACATCTCACAAAGTCAAGCACTCAATCAAGGGGAATCTATGCGGGTCCAGGCCTACACATGCTAGAGCTGGATCAATTAAAATTATAAACCAAACAATACTCAAAGGAGAGTAGATTCAGCCACACATGCACAAGAATAATTTCCCTAATCCAAGGGATTCACAAGTTTCAATTCGGGAAACTCTAGGGTTGGAAAAAGGGCAAAGAAATTGGGAGTTTAAGACAATCTAGGGTTAGGGTTGGGGAAATCAGGTAAGAGGAGTGAAAGAGATGAGAGAGTGAACCTGAAGATTGCCCATGTGTGTGGATAGCAGGCCAAGCTTGACGCACGTGCGTTGAAGGCAGTTCGCACATGCTTGGGGCCCACGAACCCAAAAACCCCCTTCTTGGGGTTGGTCGGCTAGCGTTGGGCTACAAACCCCCCAAGTTTCGGTCCAATCCGACATACGGTTCGTGCGTAGTGCTTTGCCTAAGTTTCAGCCCTCCTCCATGGCGAGATTCCAGAAATCTGCTGTAGAGAAAGAACGATTGCAAATAACGATGGATTTGCAGGTGAAATGACTGTAGGAGAAGACTAATATGGATGGTAGAAGGTGAGAGCGAATCGGGATGGGTGCAGCTTCACACCACGGTAGTTAGCCCTTTGAATAAGGGAGGGTTTCACATCCAATTGGATTTTCACAACTCAGAGAAGAGCAGGAAAACACAGAAATTTTATTCAATCATCAATGAGAAAAAAGACTACGAGGGGTGCCTATTTATAATAAAATCCTATACTCCAAAACTCGCGCCATGTGTGCACCCTATTACTTGGAGACGAAGTAATAAAAAATAACAACTAATTAAAGCAATCTAAATCGTCCATGATATTTAAATCGTCCATGATATTCCTAGTAACAATAATAAGCAAAACCCAAAGTACTAGATTATCTTGAATAGTGGGCTACGATCATGAGATCCCATGGTGGGATTCACATGACGATCAGGTCCACTCCAAGAAACCAGAACACAATCCCCTAGCTGGGGGGTCCCCCTTGGACGTCGTCATCGATTCATATCGATGGTGGGGCCCTTCTCCTTGCGTATGTGCGTAGGGGGGCGTTCGTGTGCGCGTGATGTCCCCATCAGGCCGCTGAGGAAGCGAATCGCCTAAACTCCGATAAAGAGAAAATTACAACCCTTGAGATTATCTACATTAGAAGCCCATTCTATTATCATACGTTTGACCTTCCGCACTAGAACTTCCACCAAATTCGAGGCATCCCTGAAACATCTCCCATTCCTTTCTTCCCAAACGGACCGCCAAATATCCAAGAGAGCTATTCTCCATAACTTTGTCCTTTGCTTGCCTAATCTGACTCCATGCCAGGCAGAATCAGGGAAAGACCACTTGATTCCAAAAAACCTTAACATTTCTGTCCAAATTTGATAGATGTATGGACAATGGACAAATAGATGATCAACTGTCTCTTCGTCTGCCATACAGCATGAGCACACATTAACTGGATTCACCCCCCCTTTTCTCAAATTATCAATCGTAAGAACCTTACTTTTAGCAACCAGCCATCCAAAAGAGAATCCAAAAAGTCATTTTTACCCCCATTTCTTTTGACTCTACGTTTTCACACTGTTGCTTCATGTGGTAGAATATTATTTGGCATGCAAGGATGGGTGGGGCCCATTGATACTCTTGCTGACATCCGTGCCATCCATCCTTTTCAGCAGTCGATGGTAGGATTGAAGCAAAAAACCAGCAAGTTTCAAGTTTCAAGTGGGCTCCAAAGGCTGAAGAAACAGTTGGATAGCAACAGTTGGCATTTCCATCCCCCACTTTTCTTTTGGTGTGGGCCACCTGAGTGTACGTTTTGAATAGTTTTTGGGCTCTTTCCATACTGCGACTTGGAAAAATTGATGGACAAAGTGGATGTCACAAATGACATAGCAGTGGGTTCTAAAGGTATCAATGGCGGGCATTTCTACTGCCACTTTTCCCATGGGATGGCCCACCCTATTGTCCGTTGTGGCCAATTTTTTGGGTTGTTGCCTCGCCGTGACTTGGCAAAACTGATGGATGGAGTGGATTCCACAGCAGTCATTGTCATGGGCCTGGAAAAGGATATCAATGGAGGGCGTTTCTGACCTTACTGTCTCCTGTGGGTGGCCCACTTGAGCGCGCATTATGACTGATTTTTGGGTTGTTGCTCTTCCACAACTTGGTGAAGCTGATGGACGGAGTGGATGCTACATAAGAAATTGCTGTGGGGCCCAAAAAGGTATCAATGGTGGCTCGACTTCTACGGGCTGACATGCGTTGAAGATGTTCTCATTGACCTCGAGCCAAGAGAATGCATTGTACCCTTGAGCCTTGATTATGGACAAGTGGGCCCCATGTCTTGGTGATCAACGACTAACGGTCAAGTGGGTCTCAATGTAGATATAGCATGCCATGAAGAAACCTCTAGATTTGGTAGCTCTATGTTCTCTTGACCATCGTTTTGCGAGTCACCAAATGAAGTATAATGATTGTTTGATTAGCAGAATGTTTGCAGAATTCCTTATCCACAGTGGGCCCACCATTTCGACAGTTTGGATCACCAATCGATGGTCCTGCTGGTCCAAACCCAAAGGTTGAGGATATTTTGTGGCTCGAGGTTCAAATCATTCTTTGGTACAATAGGTTTCAAGAGGACGTGGAATTTCAGTTTGTATAGGCCCCATCATTCAGTGTTCCACAGTTGAATTATAGGCCCCACAGTGGATGGACCATGTACAAAAATCCCTAAATTAGAAGATCTTACTTGTCAAATATTTAATCAATCTTTGGTTGAATATGGACCATTATTTTCTTTCTCAACATTCTGGTGCTGTTGCTGTTATGATTGTTGATGGTTAAGAGAAATTGACCAGCAGTGCATGTTCAATGTACACGTTTGGTCTACTTGATAATCAGATCAACTTAAATCTTCTAGACCACAAATCTAACTGGTGGGTCCCACCTGATGAGTGGGTTGGATCTATGACATGTGTGCCATGTTTGCTGCTTGTAAAGGCGGAACGCTAAACAACTCCGTTGCCATTTTGACATGGATTGCATGGTGACCTTGCCACCACGAATGTCTATGGTGACCCGACATGGCGGGATGTTAGTGGGCCATGTGCCATTGTCAGAGATTGTCCCTCGACCTAACAACTTTCAAGAATGCATTGCATGGGCCCCATCTTTGATGGCGGTATGTGGGCCAATCACATTCTGCCACGTCGGGTGGCCACAGACGTCCGTGGTGGCAAGGTCACCACGCAATTTGCATCCGATTTCATTGCTTTTTAGCCCGCTCAGTCGTTATGATTGAGATCCCACCTCCTATTCATCTTTCATATGATATTCTCTCTACTACAAGAGTTGTGATTTGGACCGTCCACTAGCTCCATCATATAACTTGGTGGGCCACATGTTAAAATCACAGCGATCAGATGGTTCTGACCATCCGATCAAACGAATATGAAAGGAATAGTCGGGGTTGTTTCTGAAAAATATATCTAATCAACAATTTTGACCATATATTTCATGGAGACTATGATGGATTACCTCTGGTTGTAAAGTAGCACTTTGATTGGACCGTTGTAACCTTTCTATTTGTTGGTTGGAAATTGGATGGTTATGAAATTAAGTGCAAATTTTGGGTGGATAGGATCTTCCAATCGGTGTGATTTTTTGCGCTATGGACAATGAAGAGTGGGCTTGACCAAATTAGACACTCCAGATTATTTGATTGAATTGTTCAAGTGTTCCTATGCAATGACAAGACTTTACCAGATCAATTCTAAAGTAATTGCTAGAGGTTTTGACAGATAAAGAAGGCTTTAGAAAAAGGGCGATTTTGTCATTTTGAAAATATAGTATGGCATATAGTTGCCTACTAGTATTATAAAAAAATATATTTGCCTTCTAGGCGGCGAGCGAAAAAATGACTAATTGTGGGAAGGTTAGGTAGATATTTGGAAATATTTTAAAAACAGGCTCTGATTTGTCAATGGACCAAAAGGGAGGCGACTGTATAGAAATAAAAAACCCCTTCAAAAAACATAATAGCCTAGGAACGTGTAATGACACGCACCTTTACTGTTACGAAATCGTTTTTTGGATACCATGCTTATACTAGCATGTTTGATTTGCAAGTCTAACTTTGCATTTTGTCTCACGACGGCCACCTTCAATTTTGTGCTTGAAAATTATAGAAGTAGAAAAGTGTAATGATTACATTATTGAATCCATGGTTTTCTTTGTAAATCAATTAGGAGCAGTGTTTTAAATAGTGGTAGCGTGATGCGTAGCGCTCAACCCTCTATAGCGTGTAGCTTACACGATACTTCTATTTTTTAATTTAAAAATAGGACATATAATAAATAGTGAAAAAAAAGGAAAAAAAATATAAAAATGCCTAAAAGATGATTCATTTGATCAATTATAAGCATGTTCAAAAAAGTTATTAGTTATCCTTTATCAAAAGCCAATCCACATATATAAGCCAAATCAAATAATTATCACATCAACAACTTTCTAAGTAAACCACTTTAATTAATAATGTCTAATTGAAACCACAAGTCACAATTATAAAAAGAAATAAAAATCCCATGGGTTAAAAGTATCAACTATAATACAAGTGTCACATTCCGCAACATTAGAAACAAAGAAAACATGAAAAAAACAAAAATAAAAAAAGAGTAAAAAAATACATTGTAGCTTACGCTACGGACGCTACGTAGCTGTAGTGTATGCTACGACCCCTGCAGCGTACATTTACGCTATTTGGGACGCTTTGTAGCGCTATGGCCATGCTACACTTCGTAGTGTACGCTACTGCTACGCTACGGGCGCTATTTGAAACACTGATTAGGAGAAACATCATATCAAAGGAAAACTACTTTTCCTTTCTTTTCTCATGGATTCCCACTTATCAAACAAGTCATAAATGGAATCCATTTTTAAATACTACCTTAGGAAATAATCTTTAATTGTTATGGATTATGACTTCCTTTTACTAGGGATTCCCCACTTATCAAATAGGCCCACACGTCAATTCAAACAAAATGGTAGCTTTTTGAGATAATAGAGACGGGAAAAGGTGTGGCCTTTGGAGGAAGTGATCTCTTACCCATGGTGTTGTAGTTAGACCTGGCACGATACAATTCGGTCCCTTGAAAAAGAAAACTCAAGAAGAAGGATCCCATATTCCCATTGTAATTCAAGGAATTTCTAGGAAATAACTCGTGGTGAATTCACAAAAAGAGAAGAAAAGAATATAAAAGAACAATATATGGAACCAATAACGAGATGTGTGGAAGATTGAGAAGAGAACAAAGATATACTTGGTTTGTTGTGATATATGACTACATCCATTGATGAATTGACAACGAGTAAATTCCACCATTTTAGATACATGTTACAAGTTACCTCTCTAAAACCAGGATTACCTCTCAAAATCTTGACGGTACACCACTATTTTCTCTCCCTTTAACCTTTGCAAATTCTCATATCTTCTAAGTTTTGTGGCTGTGTACACCACAATTATTGGAGATGCACCAAGCCACCAACAGAATGCCAAGAGAAAACTCTTCTTGAAGGGAACATGTGGTGAAACCCATTAAGCTTTCTATATCATAAAACCCTCTCTTTTCCTTCAATTACTTTCACTTTTTAAAGCTCTTTTAGCAAGCAATCTCGCTTCTAAGCTTTGAGCCCTATAGAACTTGCCTCAAAAGTTACATTTTCTCATTAAGTCGAATGCCTAAACCATTTGCTAGAGATGCATATATACAGGTTGCTTGTTTCCTTTAATAAACAAAGGTTTACAAGTCTTGGATCTGGGCCCCACAAGTATACTTTGTTTGTTTGCAGTTGGAATATGGTTATCTGAGATTTACTTTTCCAGTTCCACAAACTGGATTATGTTGTGACATGTTTGCCCACATGAAATGGTATCGGATGTCCAGGCTGATGTGCTGTTATATATTTTCAGTTGTCATTTATTAGGTTTCATGTGGCGAACAGACAGTAGTGGGTTTTTGTCTCCAAGGTGTTTTCTTGGTTGCATGGTGGAATGGGCAAGGAACTAAGGTTTTATGGCAAGTTGTGGGCTATGTTTGATGATTTGATTATGGTTTTGTTGTGAGACTGATGGATCGTGAATGTTTGTGCGAAGTCTCCAACCAGGCCATTTTTGGTCCATTCTAGCATTTATTGTGAGATTGATTGGTAAGAAGATAATTTGACTTCAAATAAGTGTCAGACAATTGAAAGTTGAGTTCACTTCAAAATGTAAGCATTGAGGATTGAGGAATTGTGTTTTTATTGTTGTAATGTCATTAAGAATCATACTATTTGTGATGTAAGTGGATGATTTTCTGTTTTATTTGAAGGAAAAGGATTCTAGATGTGCATATTCCATTAAGATGGTTTTGTAAGTATTTTACTTACCTAAAGGTGACTTTTGGGGGAAGTTATATATGGCTGGAAGTTTAGAAGCGAGATTGCTTTCTAAGAGGTATTGGAAAGTGAAACTGTAAGAGAGAGGGTTTTACCATGTTGATAGCTTAATTTGTTTCACTTTGGATCTCAATGTTCCCTAATCAATTAGAAGTTTCTGTTGGTTTTCTCTGTCGGTCTAAAAGTGGGGACCTATTACCGAGATTCGTTCAGTACTCCAGTTATAGGGACTATAGTCGTGGAAAGGAGATAGGTGGCTTTTAGAGGTGAATGAAGAAAGATTGGTTGTTAGAACTAGCTTTTGGTGGGGTGACTCTTCAAGTCCCAAAGATGTTACTCGTCCTCCAAAAGGTTCTGCTGTGTCTAAATAGTGGAAGTTTTTTGCTTGTGATTTCAGCTGTAGACACAATGAAAGCATTGCAACAAACTATATAGATCATGTTTCATTTTTTCAGTTCTCCTCAAATCTGGTTATGTTGGTACTGATTATTTGTCGCATCATATGCTTTCCTATAGATGGGTGGATTGTTGAAATTTGATGTTTGGAGTTTGGGGATTCTCTCCTTGTGAGGACTGTTTTTGTAAGGGTGGTTTTGGCCCAATGGTGAAGTTGGAGAACAGGTGTGCATTAGCTTCTTCAAATGGATTGTGGAGTGGACCTTGTGATCATTAGCAGATAACATACAATTGTGTGGTGGGTTTGGTTTGGTTTGGTTTGATTACACCAAATGAAGGGAAGCTGTTGACAAATCTTCTTTCATTGAAAAGGGGGAAAAAAGTACAAAAAGAAAAAAGGCCATATGATAACAATATCATGCATATCTATTATATACAATTAACATATACACAGAAGGATCTACGTGTGTTGGAGGTTAACTTATCCTTCAAGGCTAGAACCCTTTTTACGAGCATTAATCCCTTGAGAGTAGGTCGAAGCATACAACCGGTTGTATGAAGTATATAATGGGCCAGTTTGGGCTATACAGATTTCAATCTGATCCCAAAAACTTGTCACATAATTAGGTTGGACCTTGTTATTAGAATGACCTTGAACTGACCTAGGAATGGCTCATTGTACAACCCTATAAAAACCTCGCACATCTTCCAATTGATCAGCATTGCAGCGGTGTGGAGGCTGGTATGGGTCTACATAGTGGTGTGCTCATAAATTCATGTTTTCAAATGATCTTTACTTCTTTTTTTTCAAGGACGACAATTTATTGGTTAAACGGCGAAGCCGAAAAGATTACAGAGAGCAAAAAAGGAAATTTACAATGCATTCCAATCCTGGCCTGAAAGGCTACATGCATGCAAAATTGCAATAATGGAAGCCCATTTTATTACATAGGATTTCGTTGTAAATAAAACTCTCCTAGGATCTCGAGAAACATCCTTGAAACATCTGTTGTTTCTTTCACCCCAAAGAGACCAAACACCTGTAAGAAGAGATATTCTTCACATTGCTTGACCCAAATCTCCAATGCCTCCTCTATGCTTTGTCTAAAAACCCTTCAATTGACTAGGGCATTACTCACGCTACTCCAAAAATCCGAAAAAAAAACTTTCCCGAACCTCCTTGGAAAACAAACAATGCATGAAAAGGTGATTGACCGACTCCTCTGAAGACATAAGGGACATGCATTCATGATGTATAAGCCCCTCTTAGATTGTCAATCGTTAATACCCTATTCCAACCCACCAACCACGCAAAAGTCACCACCTTTAATGGCGCCCCATAGGACCATAAAAAGAAAGAATGCGCTTTCCTGCCATCAACCTGGCCACCCATAAGCATATCCCACATTCTATTGTACTAAATCGATGTCACGCCCCGAAATTCGGTACCTGAGTTGGCCAAGCCCGAACCCGAATTCCAGGTCTGTGAGTTGTACTAAAACAAAATATACATCGCAACCCACATTATTTTCATGTATTTTCAAGGCAATCAGAGTAACTAAAAGGATAATAATCATTGACATTAAATAACGTCCACTAATCAATTCTTAAATCTTTAATTACATTGATAAAATAATAATAATAATAACAATGCATTGAATTTTAAGAAATCTTCAAATAAAACAGTAGGAAAAGTCCTCAATCTTGCCCAACGGGTTCTTCATATACAAGCCTTGCAAAATAGTCTATACGGGTGCGAGCGCAACGACTCGTAGGGTCAAATCATTCCCAAAATTGAAAATTTTACGATAACACCAATATATCTCATTAGAATAAACATGATCGAGTGCAAGTATTGAATTAGCATTTTTTATGGCAATAGTAACAATTTGGTATTCATAAAATAAAATAAGATAAGACAATCATCCAAAATCCTTTTTGGTTCAATCCAGACCAGAGCACCCGTATGTGTTGATCCTTTTAGGGAATAACCATCGGCAAAGCACTGGTGTTTATCCTTTTAGGTAATGACCCTTGGCAGAGCATCAGTGAATAAACTTTTAGGGTAATACCTAGGCAGAGCACCTGTGTGTGCATATCTTTTATGGAATCGCCCAGGGCAGAGCACCCGTGCCAATCCTTTCGGGTATGACCCTAGGCAGAGCACCCGTACCGTGCCGATCCTTTCGGGAATGACCCTGGGTAGAGCACCCATAAAAATACAATGATCCTTTTAGGGTAGAGCACCCATAAACAAATAACATGGTGATCCTTCTGGGGCAGAGCACCCGTAAATTGAAGTACATTCTTTATCATGTAATAATAAAGAAATAATTGTAATTTAAGTACGCCACGATAATAAAACGAAGTCAATTAATAACTCAAATAAATTATCTCTACAATATGCAACCAAGAAATCAAATAAAATAATATGCAACTAATGACAATGATTAAATAAATTTAATATATAATAAATAATCAAATCAATATATATGTTAACCTAAAATTTTCGACATGGAAGATCACCTACCTGCTATTAGAGTGATAGATTTGATGTGATGATGGATTCTACATGTAGATGGTCTAAATCCGATTTCTCATAAACTCAATTCGACACATTTAAACTAGTATCACTCGGTAAATGTTTTCAACGTAAAACGATTGCTTCCCTACACAAATCATACATATTGATTTATTAAGACCTACACTAGGGTTTCTAATTATCTAATATTTAAAATATAAGAAATATACCACGTTAAATCACTGAGTTGACTCGGTGAGTCGACTCAAATCAAGGCTACTCTAACATATAAAATCAAAGGATGAAGATAGAAACTTAGCTGATAAATGGCTCGAAGTTGGAATATGGAATCAGCTCGGATGATCGGGCCAGCAGGTCATCGGGTTGACTCACTGAGTTAACTCGTTGAAACTGCCTTCTTCTCTTTCTTCCTTCTTTCTTTTCTTCTCATTTCCTCTAGCTTTTTCTTCTGATTCATTCTTCTGATCTTGTCCAAAATACGCTGGAATAACAACTCAGATGAGATAAAATAATGAGCCAGGCGACTCGGAACGTTTGACTATCTCTTCCTCTCATTGATTCATTTTCTTTCATTTTTCTTTTTATTTCTGTCTCTGATCTCTTTCTCATAATGGAGGCTATTTGAAGTCTCAATGGACGTATACATGTCTTTAGAAAAACACGGCTCTGGAGTTTCCGTGGCACAAGGAAAGTTGGCGCCAATGCCATTGTTTTGAGTGTCAGTTTCATTGAAGGTGAACGTGGATTGTGGAAGCGGAATGATTCCATTTCGAGCGGAGTCTATAACAGTCGTAGGTTATTTGCGGACTATAACTGCATAATAGTTGTGTGGGGTCCACTAAGATGGTTTGAAAAGAAATTTAAACCATCCAACAGGTTTGACACTTTAGTTGAGGATGAGAGCTTAAAAATGAGGTTGATTAGTGGTTTGAGTGGGCCGCACAGGGAGTTTCGGATCATCAGACAGTTGAGTTTTGGGTTTCCACCACAACCTGGTTAGATGGATGGTTTAGATTTGAATGAGGGGCCAACCATGATGGACAGGGAGATGGGTAGGGATGTAGTTGGTGCGGCTGTTGAGGCGAATGGAGAAAAAGGAGGAGAGAGAATCTCTAGGTGGGTTGGATACGTGAGAGTAGTGACATGCATCAACATGTCAATTTCTTTCTTCTTTCTTCTTTTTTTTTTTTTTTTGAAAATATGGTGGGACCCATAGAGATGTCGTGACAAATCCACTCCGTCCATCAGTAGTGTCCACCCATGATAGGGCATGGGCCCAAAAATAAGACTGATCCAAAGCTCAACTGGGCCACACCGTAAGAAACAATGGGGTTTGGGATACCTACCATTGAAAAAAAATGGGATGTTACAATTGACCTCCTTCAAAAGGGAAACCCTTGATGGTTGATTCAATAAAGCTACCAATTTTTCAAATTCATCGTGCTAAAGGTTCCTACAACACGAGGGAAGTCAAATCCCCCAACCACACATCCTTCAAAAACCGAACTCTCGAACCATCCTCCACCCCAAAGCCAACCTCGCCTTTCACGACTTTATTCTCATAATAACGCTCCACACCCCCAACGCTTCGTACAAAGAGGAACTATCAGGCCACCACCCCTCCCTCTCCACCAGGGTGTCCCAAATCGGTCACGTATCGGCCGTAACAGCCGATACGTAACGGTAACGGCCGACACTGTTATGCGATACGGTGTCGAAACGGGCACCCCCTCGATTTTGTGACCGTAACGGCCGTTACGGGCCATAACGGCCGTTACGGGCTAAAGAAAAAGGGGAAGAAAAAAACGCACCTTTTTTCTTTTTTTCTTTCTTTTCTTCTTCTTCTCCCCCCCCCCCCCCCCTTCCTCTCTCTCTCTCTCTCCCTCCCTCCCTCTTCTTTCCCTCTTTTTCTTTTTCGGTTTCCCTCTTCTTTTCCTCTTTTTTCATTTGGCGTCGGAAATAAAATGGGAAGCAGATTTGCTGGTGTACCACACACCAGCTATGTAGCTGCTGCAGGTACGTGTCATGCTAAGACGAGCGCTGACACTCCTCAAGCGCCGAGTTGTACGAACGGTTCAAAGGAGATCAAAGTTACATGGGCTGCACAGTGATGTATTTATTATATCGACACCGTTCATCTAATTTTGGAGATCATTTTAAAGCATTACTCAAAAAATGAATCATATCCAAAGATCGTCTGGACCACACCAAAATAATAGCGGAGATAATGATTTTCACCGTTAAACAATTCGTAGGGCCCACCGTAACGTTTATTTTCCATCCAATCTGTTCGTAAGGTCAAAAAGACCTGAATGAAGAGGAAAAACAAATTTCATATTGATCCAAAACATCCGTGATCCCAAAAAGGGTTTCAACGGTAGATGTTCAATTCTCCACTGCTTTTTGCAGTGTGGTCCACTTGATAATTAGATCTGTATTATTTTTCGTGTCAATCCTTAAGTCGAGCTCGTCAAATGAATGGATGATTTAGATATAACACATACCTCATGATCAGGCCCACAGGAATTGCTGACGTCAAATGAATGGACTGGGTACGCGGCACCCTTTTAACGGACAACTTAATAAATGGTACACGTGCCACATGGGCCCCACCATGATATATGTATTTTATCCATGTCGTCCATCCATTTTGCCACATCATTTTAAGTCATGATCCAAAAAATTAGTAAGATCCAAATCTCACCATAGCATAGGAAATAGTGGTTACAGAATGCTCACCATTAAAAATTTCTTAGGGTCCACTGTAATGTTTATTTCCATCTAACCTGTTAATAGGGTCACACTGACATGGATGAAGGGAAAACACACATGTCAGCTTGATCTAAAACTTTTGTAGCCCCCAATAAATTTTTATTGGTGGACGTTTAATTATTGTTGTTTCTTATGGTGCGGTTCACTTGAGCTTTGGATCTGCCTCATTTTTGGGCTCATGCGCTAAAATTATTTGGCAAAATGGATGGATGGTGTGGATATAACACATTCATCACGGGTGGGGCCCAAAAAACTTTGACACTCGTGTGCTACACTTCACAATCCGAGTCCCACCTAATTTGGGCCCTTAAAAAATTGTACACAAGACACGTATTAACTTAAAATTTACCAATTAAATTATGGACTGTAATTGCTAACTCATAATGCCAAAATCAAATTGTTTGAATAGTTTAATTGTTAATTTGTGGACGCTTATTTTTTAAAATAGGGCCTTTTGATTTTTTTTTTTTCATGATTCACTATCCAAAAAATGTCCACCAATTCATAAGTGGGATAATTCCAATAAATTGCATGAATTTGAGGCTGATTTGGGGCATGGATTGGTCCTCCAAGTCAGCCCCAAATTGGCAACGCCATCTACTTGAATTTAATTTCATTTTTTAAAAGAACTATTGGGAGAAATGATATCAAATTGTTAAGTATATAAATTAGATATTTAGAAAAATAAATATATGAATTTTGTAGTCAAATTCAGGTTATCTGGTTCATAAATTCATCAGACAATCCGATACAACTTCTCACCAAAGAGTGGACCGTTACACCACCATAAACATGTTCCAATTTATAAATGAATGCATATTTGGAATGCTTAGAATATTCCGGATTTAATCCATATTTTTTCATATTTTTTTGGCAAAAAAAAAATTTGCGCTGTTACGGGCCGTTATGCCCCCGTATCGCCGTTACGCCCCCGTATCCGTATCGGTTTTGGAGGGCACCGTTACGCCAACCGATACCGATACGGGACACCTTGCTCTCCACCCCATACTTCCTAACTACAACCTCCTTCCATAGGGAACACTCTTCTGAAGCAAACCTCCAAAGCCACTTACCCAAGAGCGCAACATTCATAGAATCCAAACTTCTAACCCCGATACTCCTTTGGACTACAAACATCCACACATTTCATAAGATTAAAAAAAAAATATTTCTCCTCCTATCCCCCACCAAAGAAAATCCCTTCTAAGCTTTTCCAAGTTGTTAAGCACTTCCTTCAGGCATATGAAGATAGACATAAAATGTAACTAGAAGGTTTGGTAGAGCCACTTTAATCAAAGTGTTTCTACCCTCTAAAGACAAAAGTCTTCTCTTCCATAATGATAGTTGCCACTCAAATCTTTCTATCATTGGCTCCCACATGTACTTCACAACCTTGCCAATATAGAGGAAGACCCAAATACGTCGAGGGGAAACCACTTGGCCCTACACCCACCACTCCAGCTAGAACACAAACTTCCTCCCATAATAACCAAATGGCCAACAATTTGAATTTTTGAACATTCATTTGTAAGCTTGATACTGCTTCAAAGCAAAAAAATGACTTTTCGAATATTATCTACTTGATTGGCATCTACCTTGCAAAATAAAATCGTATCATTTGCGAATTGAAGATGAGACACTTGGAATTCCCCTTTGTCCACCTTAAAGTCATAGAAAGGAGAAACCCCTTTGGACAACATATGACTCAATGCCTTTGCCACCACAACAAAAAGGAAGGGAGACAAAGGATCCCCTTGCCTAAGCCCCCTTGTCGACTTGAAGAATCCCTTGGGAGAACCATTTACTAGAACTGAGAACTTTGTTGAACTCATGAACTCTTGAACCCACCTCCACTTTTCCCCGCACCCAATTCGTCTCAACATATAATCCAAAACAGCCCAATCTCTAAGTCCAGCTTACAAACAATGCCACTTTTACCACCTTCCTTGTGACGCAAATTAATGACTTCATGAGCTATCAACGAGCTGTCCAATCTCTACCTAACTTCCACAAAAGGCCTTTGCTCCTTGGAAATGACGCGATCCAAGATGTCCTGAAATATTGAAACCAAAACCTTAGCCAAGATTTTATGAGGAGCCCCTATCAAGCTATTGGTTGATAATCTTTAAGACTATTTGCCCTTCTTAGGGATTAACGCGATAAAAGACGCTCCCAAATCTGCCTGAAAGTTTACCATTTTTGCTAAACTTAGAAATAAAGCCCATCATATTGCCTTATGACGCGAATTAATGACTTCATGAGCTATCAATGAGCTGTCCAATCTCTGCCTAACTTCCACAAAAGCCCTTTGCACCTTGGAAATGATGCGATCCAAGATGGCCCGAAATATTGAAACCAAAACCTTAGCCAAGATTTTATGAGCCCCCATCAAGCCGATTGGTCGAAAATCTTTAAGACTTCGCCCTTCCTTCTTAGGGATTAACACAATAAAAGATACTCTCAAGTCCTCCTGAAAGGTTACCATTTTTGCTAAAATTAGAAATAAAGCCCATCATATCTCCTTTTACCTCTTTTAAAAAAAATCTGAAAAAAAAAGGCAATGGGGAAACCACAAGACCCGATGCTTTATCCCTTCCCAAATCCTGGATTGTAGGCTTCACCTCCTCCTCCAATATGATATTTTCTAATGTCTCCGCCTCTTCTTCAGAAATCACCTTGAACCCAATTTTTCTTGCCTTGGCCAAATGATTTGAGGGCCTGAAAGTAGGTTCTTTTGGTGGCCCTCCTTGAACCAAGTTGCCTGCGACCGTCGTTTAACTTGCTCCTTCAAACGATTATCATAATCAACCCGAAGAGCATCCCTACGACCCCCTCTTCTTCATAAAAATCTAACCCTTCCTCTTTAATATCGAAAGGTTGGATCTCCTCCAATACAACATCCATTTCATGCTCTCTATTGCGGAAGAACTCCTTCCAATGAACAATCTTACCCTTCAAAAGACAAAGTTTCTAAAATATAATGAAACCTGATTGACCTTACATGTGAAGACGCCCACCACCCCCTTACCATGTCAGTGAAACCCCCCTCCTCAAGCCAAGCTAATTCAAACTTGAAAGGTCTCAGCCCCCAACTATTCATTTCCGCTTCAAGCATAATCGGGCAATGATTTGAAACATGCCTAAGTAGCCCCCGCTGAAGAGGACTGAAACATGCCATTGAAAGACTTTTTTTTTTTTGAAAGATAAATAGATTGCATTAAAGGAAAAGAGGAGAACAAAAGAGAGGAGACTGGGCGGCCGAGATGGCCAGCCAGTTAGGCTCCTAAAGAGAGAAAATTACAATCCTGCATAGAAGCTAAAGAAGAAGCCCATTCAATCAAGAGATGAGTCGCCCTAAGAAACGTAGCCTCGGCTGATTTGGAGGAATCATTGAAGCATCCGTCATTTCTTTCTTCCCAAACAGCCCACCAAACCGCTAGAATGGGCATTCGCTATAGCTTAGAGCTTTGCTTCCCACATCTAACTCCATGCCAAGCTTGGATAAGATCATGCACAGACTTCGGAAAGGTCCAGTGAATCTTAAAGCGGACAAGGAGGGCTGACCAGATCTGGTATGTGAAAGGGCAATGAATAAAGAGATGGTCCACCGATTCTTCTTGAGCCATACAACAAAGGCAAATATTTGTGATGGTCATTCCCCTCTTTCTCAGATTATCAACTGTGAGCACCCTATCCTTACCGACCAGCCAACCAAAAACTGCAATTTTGGGAGGAACTTGATACTTCCAGCCATGGTAGCGAAGGGAGACTACACGGGAAGAGCCTGCAAGAAAACTTTAGAGCGATTTAACCGAAAATTTGCCCTTTTTGTCCAACCGCCAATCTAGATTGTCTGGCATTTGCTGATTTGGGCTGACGCTGTAAATCCGGCTGAGAAGGGTCATATAGTCTTCAATTTCCCTATCTCTGAGAACTCTTCTACATTCTATGTTCCACACCATGGCACCTCCTGAAATGGAGAAAGAGGCTTCCACAGAAATGTTCTGATTCTTAACAATACGGAAAATACAAGGAAAAGCAATGCACAGAGCTTCCTCCCCATTCCAAATGTCTAACCAAAACTGTGTATGGTTGCCCTTGCCAATGATGAATCTGACGCAGTTCGATGCCTCTGCGTTGGTGGAGAGGATTCCTTTCTAGAGAGAGGAAGCTTTATAGGTAGAAGAGGTTTTTGTCCACCAGCCCCCCTTCGAACGACCATTTTGCTTTTGATTAAATCATTCCAAAGGGACCCGTCCTCAGTCTCGAGTCTCCAAATCCATTTACCTAGGAGAGCACCGTTCATTTGTTTAAGATCTTTGACACCCGCACCTCCATCTTGAGTGCATCTGCATATAACCTTCCAACTAACCAAATGGAACTTGTGTTTTATATCTTTCTTTCCAAGCCATAGGAAATTCCATCTGAGCCTTTCCATCCTATTCAAGATCGAGCTCGGGCATTTGAATAAAGACATGAAATAGAGGGGAAGATTGGACAAAGCTGCATTGATGAGAGTAAGACGGCCGCCCAAAGAGAGATCTACTTTTCCATCTAGCGAGATATGAGCCAAATCTGTTAATGACCTTGTTCCATGAGGATTGGGGGGGGGTTGCCAATACATAGCGGGAGGCCCACGAAAGAAGAAGGGAAGCGGCCCACCGAGAAGTAAAAGAAAGCAGCGCGAGAATTCAGCTCATCATCCTCCATGTTTACCCCGAACATTTTGGATTTAGCCATATTCACCCGATGGCCCGAGACTGCTTCAAAGCACCTTATAATCGTACGCAGGTTGCTGATTTTAATCTGATCTACCTTACTTAATAAAAGGGTGTCGTTCGCGAACTGAATATGAGAGATCGGGGAGGGCATACCTTTCACCATGAACCCGCTAATAATACCTTCAGGCTGCCCTTTGGAAAGCATTTTGGAAAGGGCCTCACTATTAAGGAATAAGAAAGGGGACAGGGGGTCTCCTTGGCGCAGGCCCCTGGAAGGGCGAAAGAAGCCTTTAGGGGAGCCGTTGATTAAGATTGACAAGAACGCCAAGCCCACACATTCCTTGATCCATCTCCTCCACTTCTCTCCAAAGCCCATCCGGTACAACATATATTGGAGGAAATCCCACTCTACGTGATCATACGCCTTCTGAAGATCCAATTTACATAGGAGGCCCTTAGATTTGGATTTATGTTGCGAATCTAGACATTCAAAAGCGATAAGAGCACTGTCCACAATCTAACGGCCTGGGATGAAAGTACTTTGATTGTTTGAGATGATTGGGCCTAACACCCCACTTAACCGAGAAGCGAGAATCTTTGCCAGAATCTTATACGGACCCCCAAGAAGACTAATCGGTCTGAAGTTGTCAAACGTTTCGGTCCCCGCTATCTTGGGAATCAGGGCAATAAACGAAGCTCCAATACATTTGGACAGCCTACCTCTCTCATGAAATTTGGACATGAAATCCATCATGTCACCTTTGAGCATTTCTCAGAAATTTTGGAAGAAAGCGATTGGGAAACCGTCTGGACCAGGGGCCTTGTATCCACCCAAGCTATCAATAGCAATTTTTGCCTCAAAAATCGAGAAGGGGGATTCCAGCGCACTAGCCTCCTCTTCAGATATGCAATCAAAAGAGAGATGATCTAATTTAGGCCTTTTCCAGCCCTCTCTGCTCAGAAGATTGCTGAAAAAGCGAATTGCCTCCTCAGCTATATCATCCTTATCTTCAATGCGGACCCCATCTACCACTATGCTCCTGATCTTGTTCACTCTAGCTCACATACTTGCCATACCTTCTTTGATCCACTTCATATTGATTTCTGCCTCCAAGAAATTTTTTCTTCCTTCATTCGATCCGAGAAAGCTTGAACAAGTTGAATTCTTTTAAGAAAGATCTGAGAGGACTGCTGGCCCTGTTCCACTAACTGATCAATCGATTGCAGATCAGCCAGGATTACATCAGATTCACGGTTGCTTTTGAGAAGCTCTTCCTTTCTCCATATGTTAATCTTGCCTTTCAACAGTCTCGGCTTAGTACACAATTTGAACCCTGCATACCCTTCCACTTTAAAGCCTGCCCACCAATCAGAGATTTGCTGCTGGAAGCCTTGAATCTTTAACCACGAAATATCGAACATAAAAGGCTTCAGGCCCCAATTCTGCTCATCTACTTACAGAAGAATGGGAGGGTGATTGGATGTGGGTTTGGGAAGAGCAGATTGAGAGACTAGAGGAAACAATTCTAGCCAATCTAGAGACACCAAGAATCTGTCCAATCTGCAGAGAATCGGATTAGCTCTCCCATTCGACCAAGTAAATCTTGCTCCAAGGAGGGGAAGATCCACAAGTTCTTGATCTTCAATCCATTGAGAGAAACGACGTATACTCGCTGAAACTTCGCCCCCCTGAGAACGATCCGCCGCGTAGCGCAAAATGTTGAAATCACCACAGACGCACCAAGGGCCAGGGAATTTCTTCTTGGATTCGTTAAGGTCTTCCTAAAATTCATCTCTTCTATCTTCCTGATTTGGACCGTACATGGATGTGATCAGGCACCTGAAATCAAAAGAAGCATCTTTCAGAATGACAGAGAGAGAGGGAAGATGTCGTTCCATCTGTCGATTAGGACCCATGAGGAAGCTTTCCACGCCACCAAGATACCTCCCGTGCTGCCAATAGCATCCAGCGCCGCCCATTTCACATCTGAATTCCTCCAGAGAGAACCCACAAGATTGTCTTTAAAGTTCTGGACCTTTGTCTCCTGAAGGCAAATCACCTCAGCTTTACGTCTGATACATATACTTTTAAGGAGTCTTCTTTTTTGCTTTGACCCCACCCCTCTAATATTCCAAGATAAGACTTTCATTTGGGAACAGAGCTTTCTCGAAGAGCAAGGTCCCGGATTGCGGAGGTCGATCGATTAGAAGGAATTGGGCCATTGAAAGACTTTAATGAGAGTCTGAGACAAAGATGGGCTTTTAGGATGGGAAGTTGGTTAGATCTAGTAAGGATCGTATATAGATGATAGTTGGAGTTGGTGGCTCTCTTAGGGTTCCCTCATCCAGGATTCCTGATGTAGGACGTGGATCAAGCACGTTCCTAACACAAATGGACTAGAAGAAGTCCAAAAGGAATTCAACAAAATTCAGCATAGTTCGATCGATTGAGGTCAATTGAGCCGACCGATCAAGTCGATCAATCGATTGACCGATCGGGTCGATTGATAAGAACTCACAGATTTTTAGTTTTAGTCTCTAGACGCTTTTGGGCTATTCTGATCAATCGATCAACGATCCAATCGACGGACGGTGGAAACTTTCCGTTTTTTCATATTTTATTTCCTTATTTGTTTAGGTCTCTTCTAATTGCGTCTTAGGGTTTGTTTATGGTTATTTAAGCATGCAAACTTGTTTATTTTAGGAGCGATCAATAAAATTCTCATTCTTATTTCTCTCGTGGATTCGAGACATTTCTCTTGTGGATTCAAGAGGGCCTTGTGGATTCAAGGCGTTTATCGTTCGAGGAAGACAGTGATCGTCCTTATCACGCCCTTCCCTTCGTCAATTCCTAGGGACGAGGATCAAGTTGGCTCTTGCGAACAAGCTTGATGCACTATCCCCCTTCAACCCTTGGCTGAAATGTAGCAAAAGGAAGGAAAATCATGGTCTGACCCCATCGTCTCCATCCTGTAGGAACCACGAGATCACTCCAGGGATGCCTTAGGCATCCAGGGGTCACAGACTGACCATAGACACACTAGTTGTCCGCTCTCCTGTAGGACAGTAAGGGTCGAAGAAGGGTAATCATTCATTCTCAAGACCAAAGAGACGGGGAAAAAGGGGAAGAGCTCTCCTTTCCTGATTCTCTTGTAGCTGGATCCTCCGAAACCACAAGAATTAAGCTCCTGACACTAGGAATCGATCTAACTTAAGACTGTACGGATTTAGCTTGCCCATTAGACCAGGTATATCCAACTCCCCCCTCCCAGGATTTCTCAAATGAAAATCTTGAAACATTAAAATCCCCACTCACATACCAGGGAACCCCTACCTGGCTCCTACTGACCCCAACTCTGACCATAGAACATTCCTAAGACCAAGACTGTTTGGACTATATGCTGTAGAAAAAACCCATCTAAACCCTGATGCCCTGCAACAAAGCAGCAAGTCCAAGGAATATTCCCCAACCCAGTAATCATTTTTAATCCAAAGAAATGAGTTCCAAATTATCAGAATGCCCCATGCTGCACCCACTGCATCCTTGGCTACCCACTCTTTTGCATTACCTCTCTAGATATTGGCCACAAATCTCTGCCCCCATTGAAACCACTTCCATTTCTTGAATAGCAATCAGCTGAACCTTGTATTTTTGACAAATAACCCTAATCGAATCTTGTTTTTTCGGGACAGCTGATAGCCCTCACATTCCAGCTCATTACCTTCATTGGCCCACTTTTTTTACCCGTGTTCCCTCGTGCCTTCCCTTAGACGAGGACACACTGCCATAATTAACTGAGCACTCGCCTTTCAGCTCCCTTAAGTTTCTAGGGGATCTTTCCTTTCCTTTTTTTTTTGTCACCTGCATTCTCCAGTCAGCACAGGTCTGCTCTTTCTGGAACTGTATGATGAGGAAAAATCTTCTCTGTTATATATAATGAGAGAAGCCTTGACCAAAAATCTTCACCCAATTAATTTCTCGAAATGCTAAAATATTTATTATTTAAGGACTTTTGAACTAGGTAAAGGACATTTATTGGACAGTTCAAATGAAATATGTCCAGGTTTGAATTTAGCAAAAATGAGTATATGAATCAGAGACAAGGATAAGTCAGCAAATATGATTTTTGGATGATGACCCATTCGCAGCGTCCTCCACAATTTGATAGTCACAACAGAGAAGTATATGCTACTTGTAAAATCTGTCAATGCTTGTGTGGTAAACATTATACTCTGCCTGAGTATTGATATCAATTAAATCCCCTCTTATCCCATGTCCTGCAAATCACTTCCTCTATCCACATGCGTTGCATTTGCCATTTCTATTTAGGCTATCGATGGGTAGTCAGACCTGTGGGTACCCAATGGACCCATCCCAATCTTAACAGGGCCATGTCTACTTCAGGTCCACCATTTGGACCCCTTATTTTACATTGACCCAACTCGAAACCAAGGTTCAAAGACCCAATGGGGCACCCAAACACAATTGGATCCCGGTATATGGGTCCTTAAAACAACATGGGACCTGAAATGACCTGGACCTAGCAAGACCCACATCCGATCATCCCAGGTCTGGGACCTCTAGGGCCTGACCTGAACCCAACGAGTTGATAGCCCTAATTGCCATTATCTTTACGTACCTTCCATCATGCATGCAATCCTTGATATTTTAAACCCATAATTTCCCACCCAGAACCTATGGCATATTGTGAACTGCCCAAATATTCACCTCCAGTTTAGTTATCTACTTCTCCATGTTCTGCTATCAATTTCCCAATCTCAATCATCGATAAAAGGAATTTAAAAAAATAAAAATAAAAATAAAAAAATCATTCTTAGTCCTCCTTCCCTTTTTACTTTTGAAAATTCTTCATAAATCCTTCCATAGACCTTGTTCCAGATCTTTGATATCCTTTCACTTTCAAACCACAGCAAAGGGTGAGCACCCTATAAATGGTGTCAAAATCAAACGTAGAAATTTCATGAGCACAAATTATTATCTACCTGTCAATGGTGGAATTGATGCTCCAAATCCTAAAAATTAGAAGAATGGACTTTTGGTGAGATGAATGCAATCTTTACTCATGTGCCCGCATGAGCAAGAGAGCTGGTGATAGATTTGATGATGCTGTCATTTTTCATAAATATAATGAGTTGTCCATTTTCTCAGAGGCTTGCTAGTGCTGCATGCACATCCATTATGGGCCAGTGTACAGGAGTGGATGGTTAAGAAAAGTTGGCCAATCACCCACATTCTATGTAAACATGTGGCCCACTTGGAAAGTGGACCCCTTTGTTTCTTGGTTCTTGGGCACACCTCATACAATATGGGCCTACCTGATGTATGGCATACATATGATGAGGCTACTGATATAAATAATTGATTTGACATTGTCCAGTTGATCCCAATACAGCTTTTGTCTAATTGAGTGCCTGTTTTGCAGAATGAAAATGGAGAAAGAGGTTCAAACGAAGATGGGAATGGGGATGATTAGATGCATTGATTTGCAACCATGCAATCAAAAGCGGCTGTGGGCATATTCAAATTTCAAAGGGAGCAAATACAAAATCAGCAAGAGTTTGTGAGCTTTGATCTTCCTAGCAATCTTCTGTGTTCAATATCTATACTATTATAAAGTGAAGGGTCGCACGTAAGCCGTTAGTGGGTACCCAGTAGAAAATTCAGTCATGGTTCAGGTCCATAATTTTGGACTCAGTTAAAAAACAGGTCTAGCCAGGTTTGGGTCAGGTCCACCATCTCAGACTGCGTTAAAATTGGTCGAGTTCAGTTAATTTCAATAGCAATACTATTTACTCTAGAAATGGAATGAGCTTTGCTAGATGGATGCAAGAGAGCCCATTTACAAAACTTGTGTCTCAAAGTGCAGTGGCACGCATGTATGATCTAATCCATCCATTTAGGGGGCTCAACCCAGCATGCCTATAATTTCTGTGATATTTTCTCCATCTTTTCAATCAGGAGTTGATCTAGTGGCTCTTGAGGCAAGGGAGCTTGCCTCCCATCTCATTGCCACATTAGTTGGTCTCATAGACAGTGGACCATACAACACTGAAAATCACATTAGTTGGACAATCCAACCTATTCAATTAGGGGTGTACAAACGGGTGCTAAAATACAAACAGAGCGAGTGGTACATGGATTCTCATTTTTGTGGATTTTATATATATAAAAAATGGCCTGTTTGGTTGCCACCTAAAAGCTTAGAGTTCATCACATTTTTGTTATTATCAACTAGGTATTAGGATCCTAGAGCTTCCTATCTTTAAGTTCAACAAAACCCATCCTTTGAGAAATGCTCTAAAGTTATAATGCTCCTAGTTGCATTGGGACATAGAGACAATATAATCCATTGATCTAGATCATTCATTATATTCAACACAAATGTCATAGGCCACCATGCGAAATGATGCTGATCTGATAATCTTAAACATCTGACCGATGGTAAAGATCGTTTGTACAACATAGGTCCAATCAACATTCGTTTCATGTATTTGTTAGGGCCATCATGATTGCCTAAATATTTTATCCATGGCTTGAAAAAGGATGGCTAGAAAAAACAAGGCCAAATCAAGGATATATCAAATCATCCTATCAGTGTGATTTTTGCATGGTAGCCCATGGAATGAGATAAGGACTCAAACCTCAGAAGGCACCCATTCCACAGGAGGTCCCAATGTATCAATGGTTCGGATCAGTGATCAATGAACTGCATGATTGCTCTGCCTTGTGCACCACACTCCAAATCATGCAAAACAGGGACCCTGTTACCATTTTAAAATGCTGATTAGAGTACCCTGCATGCCACCTACCCACGAGTCATATCCGAATGGTCCAGTTAGTGGGACCAACTGAGATTGATTATGTAGTGAAAATGAAATTGATTAAACAATACTGATCTCTGATTAAAGGATATCTTCTAATTTGGGCTGTCCATTTTTCTGTTTTAACTGCCAGCATGTGGTGATTGGCTGAACTCGGAACCTTTTTAGCTTTGTTGAGGATTGTATATTGTTCTACAGGAAATGTTTTCAACCCTGTATTTTTATTTTTCTGTTTTGTTTATATTATTCAAAGAGCTTCCCACGTGCATAGCAGAATAACAAATGGTACAGCTAGATAGTCCTAGAAATCCGTGACCAGACCCATTTTCTACGTGCTATCTTGTCCATCATGTTTGCATTCCACCGGATGGACAGTCTGGATAATCTTGTATACACATTGCTTGGAATATGCAAAAGTCACATAAATCAGATTATTCTATCCATCTGATCAATCTCCAATTAAATTTATAACTAGGGCTTTTTTGTTTCACCAAGGAAATGTGTCATAGTTAAAATTTTACTACTGACAAACCAAACACCGGAACGTGTTTAGGAGATGGGTAAAGAAATTTATAATAATTGATATTACTATGAAAATCTCAAATCCAAACAGCAACATTAATGTATTTGCCGTCATTACAATTTTACCATGATAAACTAAATATGGGAATGGGTAATCAAATGCAACTGTTGTTAGGAAATAAGTTGTAATCATTGTTCATTTTCTTTACATTACTGTTGTAATTGGTGAAACAAATAGTCCCGACAGATCAGCCTTCTTAAATTACGGAAACATTGCCCACTTGTTATAGCTGAAAACCCACGGATATTGTACAAAGCCCCGGTTTGATGTACGGAAATTTTTCCATGCACCTAGTAACATTTGGACTTGTTCATTCACCTATCCAGACATTTGGTCTCTTCATCAGGTTTAAGCATCTCTTTTCCTAGTACTTTTCTGAAAATCAAAGCAATCGGATGGTACTAAAGGCCTCTTTGGATTGAAATTACATCAGTAATGTATGGTAAAAGTACCATCATTACAAATTTTCAAAGATAACTCAAAACTGTCAAATATGGATGTATTGGGAGAGGTATTGTAATTCGTCATAATTTCAATTTTGTGTTGCGTTGTAGTGGAAAATATATGCGCATTATTGTATTTTTTTCAACAATTAGACACTGAAAATAATGTAAAATCGCCATTATTGAGATTTTGATCAAATAACCTGTTTTGAGGAGACTTAAGTATTGTAATTTGTAATTATTGTACTTTTAAAATTTATGATCTAATTCACAATCCTAACATGCCCTTATGATCATTTATGGAGAAGTAGGTCTAATCAACAATCTAAGCTGTTCTTATGGTCCAAAGAATCACTTTTGTCATTCAATGCTAACAATCCCATTGGTGGATTGAAAGAACTATGGCTATAATAATAAGGAAAACTTGGGATGGTTGTAGACTATCCATCTTCGGTTTGTGTAGATACCTCAGATCTTGTGGCCCAGCCATCTGGGTAGTTCAACTAAATGGACAACTGATAAGTTGTCTAAGTGCATGTGTGGCCCACTAAACAAGTGGCTTCTTGCAGTTTTCGCTCTAGATCTTCATGTTACAGCCCACCGCTGCAGCGGATTAGATGCACCACGGAAGCTACGCTTCTGCAGAAAATAGAAACATTGTGATAATATCCTTGTAAAATGTTGCATGTGACCATTTCTCACACGTGAACCCCATTGATGAGATAGATCAAATGCTGAAAATTGAAGTGATTGGCTAATCTTTAACCATTTGAGTTTAGCTATTGAGGGTGGCCATTGCCCTCTCTTAACAACTGACAGAACCTATGTGAATTATCCGCTTTGGCATATCCTGGGATGTTGTCTATCCATGGGTCCATTAATTCAATGGTCTAAATCTCTAACCATGGTCCCACTTGAACTATTTGCTAAAAAATAATGTCAGATTTTTCTAGATTGTGTATCATCAATCTCCTGATCAATATGATTTTAAGATGTCCTCACACGTGCATTTACTAGTATAAATAAAACTACGCTATTGTGACTGGGTGTGGCTTCTGTGTGTCCCCTGAACGTCCAACCATTTTGAAAGCTCATTTTTAGAGCATGATCCCAAAAATGAAAGTGACCCAAATCTTAGGTGGACAACACCACAAGAAACAGTCTTGATTGAATCCTGACCATTAAAAACTTCGTGTATTCCATTGGAATGTTTATTTGCCATCCAGCCTGTTGATAAGGTGACAGAGACTTAAATGAAGAGAACACACACACACACACACACACACACACACACACACACACATATATATATTTCATCTTGATCCAAAGCTTTTGTGGCCCACAAGAGGTTTTTAATGGTCAATTATCACTGTTTCCTGTACTATGGTCAACTGGAGATGCTTCACTTTTTTTGGATCATGCCCTAAAATGATCTTTCAATACCTATGGACGGTGTGGATGTAGTCACATACATCACAGTGGCCCCACAGTCAGGTGTCCTTCCCACCTCGGTTGATCTGGTGTGGTCCACTTGAGCTTTGGATAGGCTTTAAGTTTGGGCTCTTGCCCAAAAATGAGATGTCAAATCGGATGGACAGCGTGGATAAAGCACATACATGACAGTGGACCCCTACAGTACAGTTATGGGGATATCGGTGTTGTCAGGGTCACCACACAATCCACTTCCTTGATCTGATGGGCTACAAAGTATAGCATAATCCGTGTACACAACAGGACACAATAGACTAATGGTATGTATTACCGAACCATTGTCTAGCGCAAAGCAATGGATGGAGGATCTTATAATTCATCTTTTTGACTGCGTCTTACAGTCAACTTGTTAAGTTGACTGAATTGATATTAATTCAGTTCAACCACCTTTCACAGCCTGTCTGATCTCATGGATGAAAACATGAGTTTTAAATCCAAATGTGTCACCGTCAATCTTCAATCATTTAACACGTGACAAATTAGCCATTATCCATCTTTCATTATGCGGCAAAGGTGCCACATGTTCCACCATTCATCTTTTCCACCCACACATGTACAAAACACCTCACATGTGTTAATGTGCCACATATGCTACCATTCATCTCCTCCTGTGCCTGTGCCTCAATTGTACAAATGTACCACACGTACTACCATTTATATTCTCTGGTACCACATATACAAAGAACCCCACATACACCAATATGCCATGCGCCATCATTGATCTTCAATAACTCCTTATATGCCATGTGTCAATATTGGCAATGTGCACAAATTTTACTAACTTCAATTGTCCACTAGTGTTAAATGTGTCAATGCATATTCAAGCACCTCACATATACCACGTGTACCATGTTTACTATCCATTTTCCAGCGTTCAACATATTCCAGCTAATCCGGCACATGCCATTGACTACCAAAAACATTTCCAAGATTATTATTATTTTTTGCCTAATAAAAAATTGAAAATAGATTCTCAAATTTTAGGAAAATCTTTTTTCGAAAAACAATGTTTCCCTTCCCACTGTTGTGTGGGTAAGAAATAGCATGCTTTCAACAAATCCAAACAGGCCCTAAGCAAAAAATCAACCAATCCATGCTAGCGATCATTCCCCTGGGTAGGATTTTGATGTTACAGCCTACAGGCCCCATTCAGGGTAGAGTGAAATAGATAAACAGCCCAGAGTTTGGACATGTATGGAGACCGCACTCGTCCGACCATGTACAGAGGTTGAGTATTAGCCATTCGCGCTGGTGGATAGTGTCTCATGATTGGCGCTGTCAACGGGCCAAGCCTGGGATGGTTTCTGGCCTGCACACTATTCAGAATTTTCATTTTGCTTGGCTTGGTCTGGCCTGGCCCTGCCCATTTGCAGCCCGACTCATGATTTAAATAACCACTGGTGAAAGCTCAATCCTCTATAACTCCCACTCAAATGAAACATTGGCAATCAATTCTTCCCTTCCAATAGAAAGGCAATAAAGAAACTTCTCACTGGCAATTGCTTGAACCATATATAAAATAAACGTGTGATAGAATGAATACCTTATTTCAAAACTGTTGCCCCAAACCAAGGGAGGCTAAACAAACTACCATCACATCAACTAAAAAAAATCCACATCCCGGGTACGTATAGATGTTCCTGGAAAGGTGGGCCGCAGGACCATTTCCACCCACATCATCCATTTTGTGTCCTAGCCCAACTGAAAGTTCCCAATATTGATTTCAGGCAGAAAACCTAGAAATATAGAACGTCCTTGAAATCCAACTTGCCCACAAACAGTCATCGAATGAACCACCCGTTCCACCAAAAAGCTGCACCATTTGCTGGTTATGGTACATTAAAAACGTACCTTCAGTCTAGAGTTAGCTAGTATCTTTTATTGACATTATCTTCTCAGTTCTTGTTCTGGCATTTATCCATCTTCCCTTTCTTCAGCTACAAATCCTGTGGCAGTTGCACTCAACTCCAAAGCATTAGCAGCGCACTCAACATGCTTCAAGAGGATACTGTATATTTTCTTCCTTGCTCTCGCACATACTTCTAGCTCCTCTTCTTGTGACAAATTGCATCCATTCCTTGGTGAACTACCATTCCTGCGGGCGTTCCCACCCAACCAATTGTCTACTCTCTTAATCTGACACAAAACACCAGCAATCTGTCTATCTGTTGCAGTATATAATGTTTTGCTCTTAACATCATCTAAGAACTTCTCAACATACCCCAAGAACCATTTCTTACATTCACCCTGCAATGTATTTGCCAGGTCAGCAGCCACAAGCGGGCCACTCCCCTTCACCCATTCCAGATTTTCACCCTTCTTTCGCTGCTTGCTTATGACACAAGAACCATTCAGTTTCCTACAGTAGGTAATAGCGCCTACTTTTCTTTGTGTTGCTGTGGCCTCTGCAGAGCCAGTGATGGGTTTGGTGGTGCAGGGAAATGGTGACAGATCAGATGCCACGGCCGCTTTAACCCAAGAGGCAGCACGTTTCTTTCTTTCCAATGTATTTTTCACCGCTTCCTTAAGTGAACCTGAACTGATTGAATCACTGTCAGGTGTTCTTAATGGGCGAATTTTCACTAATGATTTTGCGATTGCTGTGGCCTGGGCCATGTCGTCATGCAAGTTCAAAAACCGATTGACTATCATCTGTGGATCATCATCTTTATTAGAGTGTAGCTCCGAATATATGCTGAGTAAAAAAAATGTAGTGAGTGAAAATAAGCAAAAGAAGTAAGTTGTGGTTTTAGAGAATTTTAACTGACTAGTTGATTGTATTGAAAGCATGTTAGTAAGGTCATGAAATGTAACTAAGATAGAACATAGAAGTAAGGCCCTGTTTGGTTGACACCTAGTAATGAGTCTATCTCATTTTAGTCAACAGTAATTATGTATTAGAGATTTGATCTTCAAATACATAATCACTACTAAAATGAATTCTTTGTGCACTAGAGATCTTGATCTGTAATACACAATTACTGTTAAAAAAATGAGATCAACTCAGTTTTAGGCATATATTAAACAGGGCTTGGACCTTCTTTTTAGTAATCAGAAAGTTGTGTAAGATCAAGAAGCAAGAATAGATCTATGGTTGTAGAGAAAAGCAGAGGTAGAAGTAGTTTTTGGATTGCACTAGTGTACTAAGTTGAGAGTCTTGAGACTGCATGGAACCGCCAGAAACTGAGCGATTTTGAATTCCCCCCCTCCATTTGTTCTCCAAAACACTCAACATGGACATGATCAAGTTACATAAGCTGAATCCATATGAGAACTTGTTGAGTGGGCACGGTTTTTTCCTAGGGTTCTAGAACCATTTAGTTGTATCAGAGGCTTAAATAGAATCACACCTGAATCTGGTGACTCTGACAATTTGGGCCAACTTGAAGAATTTTGATTCATGGGTGTAAGTAATGGTTCTAAGGTTCTTCACATCCTTGGAAAAGACTCTTTTTTGAGCCCTTTCAAAGTCGGTTATATACCACAGGCAATATGGGTGATGTGATTAGCTGGTTGAAAATTTAGAAAGATAATTTTATTTCAAAATCAATTCAGATTTTTCTAATACTCACGATGAATCAAATTATGTAGCAGGCACGTAGACTATCTGGATAGTGATTCGTATGCTTCTCACCTAGTAGCGTTTAGTTTTTATTTTCATTTTTATGATAGGTCAAGATGTTCATTGTATGTTGTGCTCTCGTTAGTCTCTTCAATGTTGTCAAGGAAAAACTGTTAACATCCTTGATAAAGGCCTTCTCTAAGATGATTGACTTATGGGATGTTCATCAATGGAGTTTGAGATTGAATATAATGTACCACTTTCTATTTAAAAGAGAAGCACAACCTTGCAGGTTACTACAAAATTGGGGGCCAGTTATTGCTTAAGTATGAGTTGAATGTTTGTAAATGAATTTGCAATGAACCATATTCATTGCTGCTTCAGTTTCTATTTTGCAGTTTTTAGTCCAGGTGACATTGAAAAGTGTGTTGGATTTGTTGATTGTTGATTTTAATTAAGGGTTGATGTGTAGGAATGTCCATAACAAGTTTGAGCAAGCTGCCCACAGGGAGTTTAAGTGTTAATTAAAAAAAAAATGATCTTCTTAGCCTCTCTCCAAGCAGCAATGTGGGGTTGGCTTTTGAATGGGAGATTATCATAAGTTTTACAATCAGCTGCCCACCGTGCACCAACCTTCCTTTTTTTCTTACCTTGGCTCTTGGAATCGGTCGTGGCAGAGGCTCACATTGACAACACTCATATGCTTGCACAGTCCCACCCAGAACTGAACCCCAGCTCAGCAATTACGTACATACCAAATAGGTGAGTAATAATGTAGGGTCACAGAGGGACAGTTGCCATGCAACTGCTAAGCACAGAGCACTCACACATGAAAAGTCATGCCGTAATTGGTTGTAGAAAATATCCTCAAAAGTAAAAACCCACTAACACGTGATTACCAACACAACTCACATCCCAACACAGTTAGGCCCTAGGATGCACCTTAGCAGAAGTATAACATACAAAACCAAAAGGTGGCCAGTACATGCTTAAGTAGTAGGCTGTGGGGAATGGTAGAGGGCCCACCATTCATCACCAAACACCAGTCACATGCCAATACAATCATGCCCGACACAAGTCAAAATATGATGCACGTGTTTTGATTTGAGCAGTGACCATCTTTATCTCCACTAGAGAGGCATAACAATTTTGCAGAGCTTAAATTTTATTTTACGGGTCTGAAATGCTGGCAGAGATAAAAGTACACACAACAAGTTCAAGTGCATGATAAAAGCATTTGCTGGAAGCTGAAAAGAAGAAGACAATCAAATATTCTCTTGTAGTATCTGAGTATATGAAAAGTTGATGGGCGTTCTAGTGTGACTGTTTAAACTCATTTATACTTGAAGGAGTACATCAGAAATTGGTATCTTTGTATGATTTTGAATGTGAACGACCTAGAGTGAGAACATGTTATTATTGTTTCTACATTAATTTCAATCCCTCCATGTTCCTCGCTTTTCTGCTTCAAATAAAATTCAGACACTCCTATTGCTGGAATCTAAACTGAAGGTTCCCGATTCAATAATACAAAATTGAGGCTGCATTTGGCTCAGAGCCTTCCAGAGGGAGAAAAATACTTGGCTTATTTTGGAATTTCTACTATCAGTATAATTTTCAGAAATTGTGACCATGTCTCATTTCTGTTGAATTGGGAAAGGAAACGCTCTGCCATAGCCACACGAGTATTTTTTCCAGGAATCTTGGAAACCTACAGAGAGTAGGAATCCCAAAATCTCGAATTATTTCTCTCTCAAACCTAGCTAGATGCAACCCAAACTCATGCACATTTATCCATTTACCTCAAGCATTGGATCAATCTCTCTGCAGCAGCTGCTTCTTGCAAAGCCTCCACAGCAGCAAGTAGCGCAGCATCTCTGTGCCTCAGAGCTTCCTGCAAGCATTTATAATGATCATAAATTTTAGAAGCAGAAGGGACAGACCAATGCTTTCTTAAATGATGTCATCAACAATAACAGAGAAAACATACAACCTTTCCAAGCTTAACTAAGCTTGGCGATAGTGAAGCCCACAACACACCATTTTCAGCCCATTTTCTGTCATTGTAAGCCCCGCTGGCTAAACTCAAAGGCATTGCAGCACAAGTGCCTTCTCCACTTGTTTTATTAATGGCACTGATTTTCCGCTTAGTGGAATTAATGGCTACTTTTGCAGCATGTTCCATTTCACTTTTCCTTGCCAACATGTAATTTGAATTATCATCTTTGGATATACACCTGTCCTTCAGCACGAATTGACATGGAGGAATCTGTTTATGCCCAAGAAAAAAAGGAAGTTAGATGTTAAAATTTCATGAATTTTAATCTATCAGACTTCTTTGGAGAATGAATCCACAACAACAACCTCCAAGACTAAATTGAATAAAATAAATTAAAGTGAGAAAGCACTTAAGATTTAATCCTTAAAGTTATGATTTCCTACTTGAGAGTTAAAGCACCGAGTAATTGAAAGAAACAAACGATCAAATTATAGAACCAAAAGAGGAGCCATAAAACTCACATGAGCACTCTGACTATGAGCAAGGGGTTTAGTATCACGCCTGACAGCAGCTTGGGGATTTGACCTTTTCTTTAACCCTGCTGTGGTTGCCCCCCTCTCATCCCAACTCCTCCTAGCAGCTTTAGGTCTTGAAAAAGAAGATGATCTTGAACTGTCAAAATCAGTGTCTTCATCAACGCATGCTATACTGATCTTCGCAAGCTCCTTTAAAACATGGGACGTTTTCTCCTCAACCTCACACTTCTTATTAAAGAAATTGATAGGTGAGGTAGGTGTTGACCGGAAATTCAAGTCCCTTTTAGCACTCTGATCATTCACACTAGTCATTGAAGCGCTCAAAGAATGTGTTTTCTCTAGCGGCTTCTTTACAACACCATTACTTTTTTCTGTACCCAAATCCAGATCATGCAAAGGGCTGATAAACCCTAGCGAATTCGTCACACTAACAAGATCTTCTGGACTTCCAATGCAGGGATGCCGACCAGGAACCAGCTTCAATCCTCTGAGGATAGGGACGGGCAACGCATGTTCCAATTTCTGAACATAGATGAACTGTCCAAGCCGCAACTTGTCACTGAGAATCATCTCATCGCATTCTTGAGGTAGAGACACATATATGGCGTGTGAGGAATCAGAGACCTTTACGTAGAAACCCTGGTTAGGCCAGAGTTTGCCACCAGTGAGGGCTGGTATAATGCTAGTCACCTGCAGAAGTGCCGACCTGTGTTCACCGAAGACAGATTCCTTCCCCGAGTCCATGTTTTGCAGGAGTTTTACAAGGACGCCAGGGTTCAAGGACGCCATCAGAATGGCAGATTTTAAAATGCAAACCACTAATATCAAACTTCAGAATTTAGCAATCTGACGGCCTTTTGAAGCTTTTCCAATCGATTTAAGACCATCCAAACGTCAGGGTGGCAAAAAACCTAAAAGATACCCTTTTCTCAATCCGATGACTCTGCAAGTCCGATAATTATTAATTCAAGGATTCTACAGGTACCATAAAAGCTCAAAACACGTCTTGTTTTTTCCTCAATCCGATGCTGATTAAAAAATTACACATATAAAGCAGAAAATTGCAGGGGGGAAAAGATCCAGAAAGAACAAACTCAAGAGAAATCAGCACACCGGTTTAGATCATGTGTTTCAGCAATCGGATCCAGACCGATGATATTGCAAACACTATATCGACAGGGTTAGGGTTTCAAAAACCTCAAAAACAGCTCAGAATCCCTGGATTCTTATAGGCCAAAACAGACAATGAATTGCATACGTAAAGCACAAAAACAGCAAGAAAATGACAAAATGGCAAAATTAAATCAACTAATAACCGGATCAGATCTCGTATATTATTCCAGAAAACCCTAAAAGAGTGAGATTAGGGTTTCTATACCCTAAAAAAAGCTCAAAACATGCAACTTCTTCTCAAATAATTTTTTCTACTTTCCAGTCAAAAAAGAAGCCTGAAAAAAATCAGGAAAATCCGATTTTTCAAGGCTACATTTCTAAAACGGCAGCGATTTTCCCATTTTCGGCAGAGATGAGAGAAAATCGGAGAAGAAAGAGCTGGACCGACCTTTTCTCTCTCTCGATCGAACGATCGAAATTTCCGCCACGAGAATCGCATTGAAGAGAGAATCTCCAGCGTTCGGTTATCACAGAGTAGCGAAGAAATCGCCATTTGAAGAGGAGAATCAGAGAAACGAGAGTCGAGAGGAACGAGAGCGGGAAAGTGATGTGGAAGAACAATCTATTTATACGTTTGGTGGCCCCACACTCGTCTCTTTCATTTCCACGTCCGCACGGGCACGGCTTTAGTGGATCTGGGGATGCGCCTGAGGTGGGTTGGGATCCCTAACTGTGGGGTCCACTGTGATGTATGGGTCTTATATCTACACCGTCCATCAATTTTGAAAACACATTGTAGGGAATGATTCAAAAATGAAGAAGATCCAAATATCAGGTGGACCATAATACACGAAATAATAGTAATCAATCATTAAAAACTTCTCGTGGGCCACAAATGTTTTGCATCGAGATGATATTTGTGTGATCTCTTCATCCAGGTCCTTGTTACCGTATTCAGAGGTTGGATGGCAAATAAACATTCCTGTAGCCCAAGAAGTTTTTAATAATGGTATAATCTACATAAGATTTGGATCTACTTCATTTTTAGGATCATGCTTGTATGTGACTACATCTATGCCATCTATTTGGATTTAAAACTCATTTTAGGGCTTAATCCAAAAAATGAAGCAGATTCAAATTTTAGATGGACCATAGTCCACGAAACAGTAATTAATTGATCATTAAAAACTTTATGTGAGCCACAAAGCTTTGGATTAAGATGATGTTTGTGTGGTCTCTTTATATAGGTCTTTGCGACCATATCAACAAGTTTGATGGAAAATAAACATTTGACTGGACTCTATGAAGTTTTTAATGGTGGGGATTTAATCACGATGGTTTCCTTGGTGTAGTCCACCTAAGAATTTTGCATGCTTCATTTTTGGAATCATGCCCTAAAATGAGCTTTGAAATGGTTGGACGGTGTGGATTTGACGTACACACATCACCGTGAGCCCCACAATCTTGGGTCCCACCCACATAGGTGGACCCCGGGTCTCACCTGGTACTCTCCCGATTGCCGCTATGCTTAATCGGACATCGTTTGTGTCACGCTCCGAAATTTGGGTACCGAAGTAGGGCTACTCAATACCCAAATTCTGAGCACGTGAGCTGCAATTTATATATTATCATTAATGCACAAGTAAATACTCAACCCCACAAGGCTATGTACATATATAGAGATGTACACGAGCAGCCTAAGCTCGGTAACTCGTTCGACTCGGCTTGGATTGAAACGCTGTTCGAACCGAGTCGAGTTTGAGCTAGACGTAGCTCGACTCGATATTAAGCTCAACTCCACTTTAAGTTATATAAAAAGTTTTTTTAAAAACCCTACCCGTACGCCCAAATTAGCAAGCCCTACCCGTTCTCCCTCCCTTTCGCCCGAATCACCCCAAATCGCCCCATTTCTCCTTCCAAATTGCCCAAATTAGCCGTTTGTCCTGCCACATTCCGTTCGTCCAGTGTCTGTCCGACGACATTTCGTTCATCTAGTGTCTATCCAGCGTCTGTCCGGCTGTATTTCTTTCGAAAGTGAGTCGTATCCTCCGACCTCCACTCTCTTCATTTTTTCCAGCCGTCCGAGTAGTGGAATCCATCCGACCAGTGACCACTAGCCGGACGAACCCATCCGACCAGCAACCACTGGCCGGACGAACCCATCCGACTAGCAACCACTGGCTGGACGGACCTGTTAAATGTATATTAAGTTCGACCAGTGACCACTGGCTTGAAGACTCGAACTCGAACTTGACTCGAAAACTCGGCTCGAACTCGGCCGAGCCAAGCACGAGCTAGCCCGATTCAATATCGATCTCTCTCTTGATCTATAAAGTTCTCATTATCCTCTCTCTCTCTCTCTCTCTCTCTCTCTCTCCTTTTGATTTGATTGCTTCTTTGTTTTCTTTCTTTATTTCTTTTTTAAAGCAGGTGAGAAACGGAATGGAAGAGTGGGGAATATGAGATAGTTTCGATTGCTGGGAGGGTCGGGTGCCTATTACCATACGAAAAAGAAGGAAGAATGGAGAGAGTCGAGGAGTGGGTTGGTTCGGGCGGTCATTGTGGATAATTCCTTTATATATATGTGTGTGTGTGTGTGTGGTGGGTCCCACTAATGATTCTATAAATCCACTCTGTCCATCATCTTGGCCTGGCCATGAGAGGACATGAGGCCAAAAATGAGGCTAATCCAAAACTTAGGTGGACCACACGATAGTGGATGGTGGGGTTAGTTCCTACAAAAAAAAGGTTGTTCATTCTACCCTCCTAACAAAAAATTCGTCCCCAAAATTTAACATACCTATCACATGAAGGATGAGGGCACTTCTCTTGGATTTCATCATCTCGCACACACGAAGCTTCATCCTCGCTATGATGCCTCACTGAACCTTCATGAGTGGTATTGTTCTTATTCGAAGTATTTGCTATTTTCTGTCGAGAATGCGAATCGATTGCTCTATGTATGAAATGTTCTCTCGGATTTATAACGGCTCCCAATCAATGATATGTGATGCGTCTCTCTTATACTTTCGAAACATATATACATGAAATACGTCGTGGACGCCAAAAAGCTGAGGAGGTAAGGCTAGTCTATAGCTTACGAGGCCTACTCTCTACAAAATCTCGAATGGTCCGATGTAGCATGGTGCTAATTTTTCTTTCTTCCGGGATACCTTCAGGAACACATGGTCTCCTATGGCGAACTCCAAGTTCCTTTGGCGATTGTCGGTGTAGCTCTTCTGGTGACTCTGAGCGGTACGTAAACGTTCTTTGGTGACGACAATCTTCTCGGATATCTCTTGCACTAGTTTTGGTCCCAACAATGTTCTTTCACCCACTTCGGTCCAACAATTTAGTGATCTGCAGGGTCTTCCATATAAAGCTTCGAATGACGCCATGCCAATACTGGACTGGAAACTATTGTTGTAGGCGAATTTTATTAAATAGAGGTAGTCATCCCAATTTCCCTTGAAGTCAAGAATGCAGCTGTGAAGCATGTCTTATAGGATGTGATTTACTCGCTCCATTTGTCCGTTAGTTTGCTGATGAAAAGTCGTATTGTAGTCTAGCATCGTTCCCAAGGCCTTCTAAAGACTCTTTCAAAAGCATGTTGTAAACCTGGGGTCACGATCGAATACAATGGACACAGGAATGTCGTGAAGCCTAACGATCTCCTTGATATACTGTTTGCTTAACTCGTCTAGGGATGAAGAAATACGTATAGGAATGAAGTGTGCTGACTTTGTTAGCCTATCAACTATCACCTATATTGCATCATGATGAAGGCTTATTTTCGATAGTCCGACAATAAAATTCATCGATATGTGCTCCCATTTCCACTCTATGACCCTTAACGGTTGTAAAAGTCCCTCAATGAACCTTCTATAATAATCAGCTAATCCGAAAAAACTACGCACTTCTGTCACATGGGTGGGCTGCTCCCAATTTAACATTGCTTCGACTTTCGATGGGTCTACCGACACTCTTTTTCTGATACCATGTGTTCCAAAAACTTTACTTCATTATTCCAAAAGTCACATTTTGAAACTTTGGCATACAACTGATTATCGTTTAGAGTTTGAAGAGCTATTCGAAGGTATTCAGCATGATCATCTTGCGTCTTGGAGTAAATTAAAATATCATATATGAACACTATCACGAATTGATCCAAATATGGTTTGAAGACACTGTTCATGAGGTCCATGAATACTGTTGGAGCGTTCGTTAGTCCGAAGGGCATCACTAGAAATTCATAATGGTCATACCGAGTCCTAAAGGCAGTCTTAGGTACATCTTCATATCTAATCATCAACTAATGATATCCAGACCGTAGGTCTATCTTTGAAAAGTATTTAGTTCCCTTCAACTGATCGAATAAATCATTTACTCTCGGCAGCAGGTACTTGTTCTTGATAATCACCTTATTAAGTTGACGGTAATCGAGGCATAGCCTCAAAGATTCATCATTCTTTCTTACAAATAATACTGGTGTACCCCACGACGACGTACTAGCCCTAATGAAGCCTTGGTCTTAGAGTTATTGAAGTTGCTCCCTTAATTCTCTCAATTCAATAGGTGTCATACGGTATGGTGCTCTAGAGATTGGTATGGTTTCAGGTACCAGATCAATTGTGAAATCAACATCTCTCTTTAGAGGTAATTTCAATATGACTACCTTCCTAAAACAATCGATTTTAGCACGATATAAAGATAATCAATTTATCCCCAATAAAACATCATATTCTCGCATCGACATAATTATAAGATTAGCTGGTAAATTTACGTTCTTGATCATGATTGGACAAGATTTATAAATCTGACTTAGGTCCACTGAATTACTAAGGGGGTTTGCTACCATTAACTTTTTATCTAATGAAGTAGGTGAACCCTTTGAAATCCCTAATTAGCATACATACATAATATTTAATGGAATAAATATAATAAACCCTTTGAAATACACATTTTAGGAAAAAATGAATAAATTTCAAACCTCGGATAAGCTACAAACACAAATATTATGAATAAACAACTTGTCAATACTTTTTTATCGTCCATTTAGATGGCCAAGCTTTGGTTGGTTTAGATCATTCTATTATCATGATTTTAGAAATGTAGTCGATAATTGAATTGTTTCGAAGTATCATCTGTGTCATGTATATGGCATACATGTGCATAATGGCACCTTTGTTTAATCATGCAACTCTTCGAAGAAGCTCAAATAAGTATTTCATCCCATTTATCCTCTCTCACAAATATGATTTCATTTGGGTGTTTGAATAAGAGTAAATAGAAGTAAATTGAGGAGAAACGTGAATAAAGAGAGGTAAAAGACATTTATACACATACATTTATTCCAAATTTATTTTATTTTCATGCATTTAATATCAACCAAACGCATTTCAAATGTCATTTACCTTTAAGGGGCTATTTGATTTTCCAATACATGTTGTAAATGGACGTAATTACCCTTGTCAGGCTCTTTACCGCTGATTGATTTTCCATATAGATTTCTTATAGGGAAATCTTGCAATACACAGTGTGAGATCACGTCTCCGAAGATTGCAATATGCGGAAATCCTGTCCTCGTGCAAAAGCGGAATGTATACTGAGAATCTCCGTGGGGTCCACCATGATCTATCCAGAAGATCCATTCTGACCATCCATTTTACCATATGATTTTATGGGTTGAGCCCGAAAATTAAGCATATCCATCGTTCAAATTGATTAGTCTATGAAAAACATCGTTGATGGCCATTCTACCGTTGATATTTTCATATAAGCCAAGCACTTTTGTAATAATCTTCATTTTTGGGTTGAACCCCTTAAATTTTATTTTAAAACAAATGGTCAACGTGGATTGTGCTTAAATACACATCAGGCGGGCCAAACCGAGATCACCTGGTTGGATAGGAAACGTTACCCTACAAATCCAACACTCCTAGGGATTTCGCCGACTGCTTCTATCAACGCCATCATAGCATTTATGACAGGCTATTGATGTTTTGAAATTATTCTTGTGCTCCACATGACTACTAAAATTCGTGAACCTTTAACATCTACATTTTTGTATAACTTCTTGTTTTCGTTTGAAAAATCCATTGCGACAAGCATTCCTGTTTGTTGCACGTATTTTTTAAAGTTATTTGATAACTACCACTTTTGATATCCTCCTCCTCTTTTTGAACTGAGAATGCATGTGATTTATCGTTTATTTCGTTTCAACAGTGGAAGCCATTGCAACTCGGCTACAGTTCTTCACACCATTAGCAGGTCAAAAAATTGTTTACTCGTTTCTTAATACACCCAGAGATCCCTTAATTTATAATCTGGTAGTACTTAATCTGATCCGATGGCTCCTCTATATACAATAGTGGAGTTTAACGGTGATGTGAGCGCCACGTTGAATGCACCCAATCGGACAGAATAACGGGCGGATTAGGTTCTACCCCCACCTGTTCCAAGCTTGGGACAGGCGGAGGCTTCGATGTGCATTTGGGTTACCACTGTTATGTATGATTATAATCTACATCGTCCATCCATTTTTTTATATATCATTTTAGATTATTATATAAAAAATAAGATAGATCTACTTATCTAGTGGACCACACCACTAGAAGCAACATGCGATGAAATTGTTTGCCATCATGTAGTTTATTTGCCATCTAACCTGTTGATATGTTCGTATACATATGGATGAAGTGAAAAAATAAAAAGTCTTTTTTATACAGAATTTTTATGCTCTCAATAGAAAGAATGGGTGTAGAATTGAAGTAGATCAACACCATAGGAACTAGTGGTGATTGAACGCATACCTCAAAAAACAAACAACGCCCACTATAGAAATGTTGATTTTCAATTCAACCTGTTGCTAGGGTCAAACAGGCCTGTATGAACGTAAAGTACATATAACAACTTCATCCAAAACATCTCTTATCCATAAGTTATATGTGGTCAGTCACCACTGTTTCCTACGGTGTGGTCCACCTAAGATTTGGATCTCCTTTAGTTTTGGAGCCAGGTCCTAAAATGAGCTAGAAAACCAGATGGACGACATCGATATGCACTATGTCAATCAAGGTAGACCCGCGTTCATGTCCTAACTAAATTTGCGCCCCTCAGAATTGTACAAATGGCATTCATTATCAAATGTTGGAACCCAGTGTTGCATAGTTATGGTCTCAAAATCCTAACCTCTGATTAATGCATGAAAGCTTGTTAAAATAGGAACATTAAACAATTTTCATTTTTTATCTTCCAATGAATGTCCAGTAATCCGATGGTCCAGTTCATTTTCAAAATCCTGATGACATGGAGCTTAATGATCGTTCACCATTGTTTTTCATATGTAACTGTATCTGAACCATACAAATTGGGAGGCCTTGGTTTAGATGGATGACGAAATTGTTTTTTATACTAAACAGATGTATTAAAATTCTTAATACATCTGTTTAGTAACACAGCCATGGTTGAGGGATTTTTACAATTGGGCTTCACTATTTAGATTTTTTAGTGTGTGCGTATATACTTCATCTGCTCTAGTATACATTTGGCAATGGTGATAGAAAATCAGGACCGTCCATCTAGTTGAATCTGTCATGAATGGGCTATAGTTAGAAAATAAGACATACAGGACAATCATATATACTAATTGCAACCCGTTTAATTTTTATAGCTAATGAAATTAATAATCCTTAACAGATCGATCGGACCATTCAAATCTACATGGAATTTAAACTCCAAATTGTCGATATTAACTTAATTTACGATATTATCTTAACATTTATCGGTATTATCTTAATTTACGAAATAGATCCATGTATTTCACATGTAGAAGAAGGAACCCAAGTCCTTGATTTTGGGAGATTCGATTGCGTAAAAACTACAACCCTCGAACAATGGATGGAAGAGGAGATGAATATGTTTGCTATTATATTTGCATCTGCCTCAGCAGCCATGGCTGCTGGAGAATATTGTCACAACTATCTGTTTCAGAATCTACCAAGGCGGGCCGATAATGAATGGGCTTGGATCATCAACGGAATAATTAGGGCTTCAGACAACGAATGCATCTCCCAATTGAGAATGAGGAAGACAACTTTATTCATCCCATGCTCCATTCTATGGGATAAGAAGGGTTGACTGATGCGAAGCATGTAAGCATGGAAGAACAACTTGTGATGTTCCTCTATACTTTAGGACATAATGTACGTAACAGAGTCATTGGACATCGATTCATAAGGTCCGGTGAAACTATTAGTCGTTATTTCAATCGGGTTCTGGATGCAATGATGTCTTTATACCCAGCCTATGTGCAGCTACCCAGTCCAGAAACCCCATATGAGATTATCAGTAATTCAAATTGAAATAACTACTTCTAGGTGAGTATGTTTTCTCTTAATTTGCAATTTTGTTGTTGAATAATTGAGTTTGTTTCACTTTATAATTCATTTTTTTACATAATATGCACTTTAGGATTGTATTGGTGCAATAGATAGGACGCATATACCTGCATTTGTTTCTACTAATGAGAGTGGCATCTATCGTAATAGAAAATGGGTAATTTCTCAAAATGTAATGGATGTTTGTGATTTTGATATGAAATTCGTCTACATGCTTGTGGGTTAGGAGGGATCCGCTTCGGATGCACGCGTCCTACAAAATTCTTTGACCAATGAACATGATCATTTTACAATATGTCAAGGTAACTTACATATAGAATAATACCTCTTACCTGATAAATTACAGTAATTCATCACTGATTGAAACTTATTCCATATACACTGTGGGTAAATATTATGTAGTTGATGATGGGTATGCTCATTCTCCTGGCTTTATGGCTCCATATCGAGGTGTACATTACCATCTCAATGAATATTATACTGGACGCAATTTCGTAAATGTGAAAGACCTTTTCAATTATCGCCACACACAACTCAGAAATGTTTTTAAGCATTGCTTTGGTGTACTAAAGGCTAGATTTCTCATTTTAAAGACAGCTCCAGAATACTCTGTACTCACACAGGTCAAGATTGTGTTCGCTTGTTGTGTCCTTCACATTTTTATTCGTTTGTCAGGAGATGACGAAATTGTGGATGAGGATGGCACATCAATAGATGGTGATGTAGGAGTGTCTCAATCAACGTTAGAGAATTCTGTTATCGATGACGATCGCAATGTGCTTAATGCCACTCAGGCGGAGAGAGATGAATGATTGTCATTTTGTGACGGCATTGCATAAAGGATGTGGAATGATTTTAGTATAGTGAGTGAGGGGGTTTAAGTTATTTATCACTTTTGTAGAATGTAACACAATCGCAACTTTCGGATTATTGTTTTCTTTTACCATATACAATATTGCGAATATGGTATTAGATATAGGTTGATCGTATATTACTCGTTGTATATTTTTATTATCGCATTCGCAGTCAATATTATAATGATCATTTTGCAAACTGCAAACTATTGATCCATTTTTCTCTTATGGATTGTGCAAATATTTGATTTTTTATAGATAGTTGTAAATACATCCTCAGCAGCTTCAATGAACGTGAGATCATGTACAACCCGACCTGAGTTCATATGTGTGTGTAGGTATGCATTTTGTTTTTCTTAGTCCCGTGGTCCTACCAATCGAATCCCGGCGACCTACGACCCTTGGATAGTGTTTGCGGACATCCTTAAGTCCGGTCATATAGACTCGACTCAGATCGAGCCGAAACCTATGCCACCTTGTTTGCATCATCGTTGCGGTTCTGATGACGCGTCTTGTGCGTTCATTCGATGTATAAATCATAAGTTATGTGCATCTCATTTTATAGCCCTTGATCATGATTAAGTGGCCCACCTACAGGTGGTGCACACATTTTTCTAGGTGGTCCCATCCCTTGGCATAACTTTCAACACACACTACCCACACATTACCCAAAACCCCATCTCCTACACCACCCATCTCCCAAACAGCACCCACCTCCTAGCCTATAGCCTCCATCAGGCTTCCTTTTGCTAGCCCATCATTAGTCCTCTATCCCAAGCACCATTTTCAAGAGAAAATCTGAAATTTGCTCTTCCCAAGCCATTTTACAATCATTCCTCTTCTACAACATCTCTCTTTCTCTTTTCTCTCTCCTCTCATTTCTCCCTTCCTATTTCCTTTCCTTCCCTTGCAAGAGGATGGAACGTCCCCACCTCTCTTCACTAATTCCAGCCACATTCTTCCCCTCTCTCCTAATCTCTCCATTAGAAGCTCATCTCACCCATCAATCCTCATTCCTTGAAGCTAGAGGAGCTAGAAGATATAGATTTTGTGGAGAATCCAAGGTGGGTGCTCCCTATTTCATGTACATTCCTTCTTCATAGTGTAGATCCCTTCTTTTCTCTCATTTGGGATGTGTAGGACCCACCAATCAATGATGGAGATCTTACACAACCTCCTAGATGTGGTCAATGGGCCCATCTTGTGCATGCATGTCCATGCATGGGGATTTCCTTGATGGACCCCTTACATGGTGGATTTCTTCTAATTCTTTAGGCATGATGGGTCATCTAGACCCTTGCATCATGGTTGGGATGGCATCCCAACCATCGATCTTAAATCTAGACCATACATGATGAAATCCATGTTGTACATTGTATATGTACAGTATATGTGGTTGTGATTGTGTTGGGGAAGGCTCAATAGTGGCGGAGCCTTCTCCTTTTGGCCGGATGTCCTTCCTTCTCTCTCCCTTTTTGTATTGCTGATGATGATATGTGTGGTCTACTTAGTGGGCCTGGATTGTCCAGGGAGCCCAGGTAGGGTGGGACGCCCATACCCACCTACTCCATAGTTTGGGTGTCCCATTTGCCACCCTAACTATTGCATGCAAGTGTAGAAATTCTAGATTTAGATCTCGACATTTGTGGGGACCACTAGGGTGGGCCATGGCACCAATTTGTTGGGGTAATCATTTGTTTTATAGCTCATACATTTAATTTAATCTTAATGTATGTTGCTGTCTAGAATTTTCTGGACAGTTTTCTGGTGGTTTTTGGGCCCCAATTTGGGACTATTTGGGGGACTTTTAATACCCATCAAATATATTTTTCTGAAAGCTGGGGATCCCATCTAGATGTGCCCCAAATTTCAGACCCATCCGACCTTGATTGAGGTCTCAATGGTGTGGCCCAAGTGAGGTGGACAATCTGAATTTTCTGGACTGTTTCCAGCAACATGTCAGTTTGGAATTCTCAAATATAAAATAAATTTTCCACTGGTGGGCTACATCTGTTGACCCTAACTTGTGGTACACATATGAGGGGACACAAAAACTATTTTTTTCAATTTTTTTAAGGCCATTAATCCACACCATTGGAAGCTTAGATCGGGGCCTGTTCAAAATCTGTACTAAACAGATTTTCTAGACAGTTAGTTTTCTTTAAATTAAATAAATACTAATGCTAATCTAAAAATTATGAAATTTTACAGAGAGGTGGCTCACTCATGGTAGGACCCGCTTACCAAGTTTCGGGGCCAACGGACCCCTGTGCATTTAGTGGGCAGGGCTGGACCGGCACACCAGGCTGGGACGTCCAGCCATGGCTGGGCCGTCCACCCCCTTTGTGGGCCCATCTTGATGTATTTGTTATCCCCACTGTCCATCCATTTGTGGTTCATGTAGGACATGACCATCTCCCTCAATGGCATCCATTTTTTGAACCCATTTAGTTGTGTCTTTGGGCTAATTGCCTAGGCCCATAGGACTTTCCACCTTGGGACGCCCAGGCCCATTGGACTGTTGCTGGACTTCCAGTCCAGTAGCATGGTCCACCTGATTTATGTGTGTGATCCATTACACTCATCTGGTGGGACCCACATGGACATATGTGGGCCACCAATGAACATAAACTTAATTTACATTTATTATTGCCGAACTCCAGCAAGCCCAGAAATGGGTGCGTTGGAAATTCCAGCAATAGGCCCATATTGATTGCCCCTAATGGTATGATTTGGGGTAGCATGGCCCACTAGATTTAAGGATGAATTACGTACATAAGCTTACCATTTCCTGAGGTACAATTGGGCTTCATTTGTGCACACTTGGAGGCCCACCTCAATTGGATTTGATTTTGGATCTATGTTCATAGTTTTGGTTGGACTTTGTAGGCCCATTTATCTTGGAATCTTCTAGTTAGGTCCCTTGACCTTTGGGCCTGTATCTCACTACTTATTGTGATGGGTTTGAGGGCCATAGTATGCAAATAGTTAGGCCCTTGGTTGACCACCAAAATAACCTTGTACTTGGGCTGAGATGTGAGGCCCAACTCACTTGGATAAAGCATAGAAATTGCCCTTATGGTTGGATTGTCGGGCTGCCTATTAGGTCCACCACAATATGTGGTTTTATAACCTTTATGGTTAGGCCCAAACATTGCTTGAGGGCCCACCATATTGCCTATGTATTGGACTTGGTGTATAGCTCGTTAAGCCATGGATTGCTTAGGCTTTGGGCCTCGTTTCTTATTCGAGTAGTGGCGGGCTACCTTTTGGGACCCAGTTGAGGTTGGATGTCCTCCTTGGTGGCCCTAAGGTAGGTTCATGGGTTGCTATGGGTGGTTTAAGGCCCACCATATACCCTCTTTAGGACCGCTTATTCCTTTAGGCTTATATATTTTCCTCCTTAGCTTTGTGGGCTACCCCAAAGTATTGGGCCCCCACTAGAAGATTGTTCCTTAGATTAATTGTTTAAGTATCTAGACTTGATTCCTCCTTGGAAAGGAGTATGTTCTAAGTCATCATCGCCGTATGATGCACCCTCATGACCCATATGCATCATGGAGTGTTTAGATTGCATTTGTGTATGGTCATTAGGTTAATATGATAGAGGGATGAAGTTCTCCTCTTGTACACATTGAGTGCTTAGAGCTAGTGTATGATTGGTATGCGTGACTCATGCACCTAGAATCGCATCTCATAAATATGATCGCCCTTGCTTCACCAGGGTCTTGCATCCACAGATACATCGTGGATGATCATGATTGGACACCGAAAATGTTACCTGAGCATATGAGGTGCATAGGATGCCCTTGGGTGAAAATTCTAAAACTTCCATGGTACTAAGGATCTGTCCCAGCGCTGTGACCGAGTGGAAACTATGAGCGCACGGGAGTCTTATACCATTAGGCCATGACTCCCACTGTCGTGTAGTCGGTTGGGATAGGGTGTGGCCTTACCCGCCTGTGAGAGAGGGCAATAGTTAGGCTCAGTTTAACTAGCTCGTGAATGGGTCCGCTACCATCAAGCCTTGCTGGTGATTGGCTGACTACGGGTAGGTAGTGAGGTCTCTTACACTCGTTTGACTGTGCGGGTCTAGAGAGCGGTAGTCATCCTATAGTGCATTTGACCTCGGTAGATTCCTTATGATGGAACTATGCTGATATGTGGATTATAAATAAAGACTGGCATCACTTTGCATTGCACTTGTATCAGCTGTATAAGCCTTATATTGCATTACCTTGGTATGACACCCAGTACTCATTGCATTATATAGCCTTGGTATGGCTTCTTGCATTCATGGCAGCCTTGGTAAGGCTAGTGCTATTGGCATTGATCATATTTTCCTTCTGTATCTCCTATCATTCTTCTGTGCACCATTGTCACATACTTTAACCACCCTCTAAGCTTTTTATAAGCTTATGCACGATTGATGCGTGTAGGAGATCCTAGGTCGGCGTCTTAGCAGTGGAGCTTGAATAGGAGTTGAGCTAAGAACCCCAACGTTACAGATCCTTCCCTCTTTCTTCTGTTATCATATGTATTTTCTTTAGCCTTGTATCCAAAGTTCAAATTTATAGTAGATTTTGTTGTGTTCCTTTGTTATTTTTGAGATTTACTTGCTGTGATCTTGGGTATGCTCGTATTGAAATGAAGATATAATTATAAAAACCCTCATTGTAATGGAAATATGATTATAAAAACCCTCCCAGGATCGGAGCCTGCTTCAAGAGCCGAGAATGGGGTACAAAGGAGGCTGTTACGGCCAAAACAGGTTATCAGGTACCTTGTGAGTCTAATTACTGAGTCTGGGGCGTGACAGAGCCTAATTGTCAACACCCACAAAGTGGACTAGAGGATGTCATGCAACGACACCAAAAAGGACATCAAAGAAGAATACAGAAAAATCAATAGATACGGCACCTTCCCCAGGCGGTATACTACGTTGGACAGATGACATGGACAACTATCTTATTGATAGTTTGATGGAGCAGGTTGCAAATGGGAAGAAGAGTGGGTATAATTTTAAGAAGGAGACATACAAACCTGTTGTTGATAAAATTAGAGATAAATTAGGGATAATTCTTACTCCGAAGAACGTCATTAATCGCTTATGCACTGTGAAGAAATTTTACTTTATAATTCGAGATTTGCGCAATGCTAGTGGTTTCAGATGGGATGATGGTTTGAAGGTGGTGGTCACAACTAGTGATGTTTGGGTTGACTACATAAAGGTGAGAAGCAATATTCTATTTTTAGTGTACATGAATTTAAATTATAAATTAGGCAGACTATATCTCCCCTACCTTGACATTACTTATTCTTATTTTCTTAATAATCACACTTGTACACACAACATGTTCGTGGTAAGCCGTGTTCAAAATATGATGATTTGGAGTATATTTTTTGAGACGATCGTGCTATTGGTAAAAGATGTGCAACCAGGAATTATATTTTTTGTCACGCCCCAAACTCGAAAATCGGGCTCACAAAATTCCCGATCGCCGAATCCGGTGCTGACAGCCTCCGTAATACCCCATTCTCGGCTCCCAGCGTATATACGCCAGATTCCGATCCTGGGATCCTACAAGGAGGATTTTCCAACGTACATTTATCTCGTAATGAGCATAACCATAAGATCACCCAAATCACAAAAGCAACATCATCATCACATATCCACTAATATAATCGTTTGAGTACAATACTGAAAGGGAAATACATATATAAAATAAATGAAAGCTCCAGAAGACCGCTGCACGCTTCAGGCTCAATGTTGCTGCAACCTAACATCACCTGCACGCATCTATCGTGCATAAGCTTATAGAAAGCTTAGTGGGTGGTGAAAGTGTGTGCATAAGGTAAGTGCCAAGTATGCAATACAATGCCATGAATCAGACAATGGAATAAATAGAAATACTGACAAGATATGATGTTAGAGTAATGCGAAAACCTACTGATAGGGCCATAAATACCATCAGCCTTATCCAGACTATACGATACAGAAATATAATCAAAACAATATCATATACTGATGAAGCAATGCAGATCAGCTATGCAATGCGGAGATAGCAAGCCAAATATCAGATGCCGATGATGCAAATGCAATATACAAATCCTGATGAGTCCACGAATACTGTCAGTCGTATCTATGCCGTATAAATGCATAAACATAGTAACCCCAGTTACCATATGTTGCGAATGTAATGCGACATGCGGTGCAAATGGAATGACCATGCTAGAGTGTGAAGTCGGGATGATAGTACGTAGTATCGCAGGTCACGGGGTCCATCACAAGGGACTTCTATCCAAACCAGTCCCATACCTAAATTTGGATAGTCAGACTCAATGTGGTAAACCCCTGATCTCAGGTTAGTCGCGCGCCCAACCGAAATCCTAGTCATGCGAATGTACACGTAACAAATAGTTGCGCACCACCAGCCCGAGTGGATAGTGAATGAATGAATGAATGAGTATGCAATGCCTGCTCAATAAGTCCACATATCAGTACAGTTCCTCTCTGGGAAATCACCGGGGTCTATTACACTCCAAACCAGATTGCCGCCCCATCGCGCGCAACAAGGTGAGTGGAAGAGACCTCACTATCCGCCTACCAATATCGGGTCCGGCTCGTCGATAGCGGACCCATTCCTCGAGCTGGTCAGACTCAGCCTAGCATTGCCCCCTCCTCTCGGGCAAGTAAGGCCGTACCCCCTTCCAACCGACCACGACACAGTGGGAGACGCGGCCTAACGGTATACGGCCCTCATGCGCTCATGCATCCACTCGGTCTAGACATTGGAGCAACCTCTGGAACCAAGAGGGTTTAGGGACTTTCACCCAGGGATATCTATAGCACCCCATGTAGAACAGATTTCCGGTGTCCCATCTGGCCATCCACAAAATACCTGTGGAGGCTATGGCCCTGATGTCGCTAGGGCGTACGATGGTCATGTCACATAAATGCGAGATGCATGAGTCACACAGTCCAATCATGCATCAATCCTGCACATGTCGTGCTCTCATGTCAGGCACTCCGCCTATCAGGAAGCCTCATGAACAACTTACCATACAGCATATGCAATGGTCAATCACATCTCATAACAAACATGCAGATGATGCGTATGGGCATGTATCATGATACTATGTTGTCATATACTCATAATCGGTATCAAGAACCGGCATTGACAATCGATCTCGACAATGTGGACATTTAACCAGCATTACCCTCAAGGAATGACCCACATAAAGCCTAATATATAGTAGACTCATGGCTTCACACAAGGACCTAATATATAACACCATGGGCCTTACTCAAGGGCCACATATACACAGCAGGTAGGCCCTGCTCATGGGCTTCAAATACATGAAATGTGAGCCCTACACATGGGTCACGAATACATCAAATGCACACATCATAGGCCTAATACATATCACAATGGCCTTGCCCATAGGCCACAAATACACCACAATGGGCCTTGCCCATGGGCCATGAATACATTGCAGTAGGCCTCGACTACGGTTCGCATATACATCATATAGGTCTCAACAATCGGAATTGACACTTGGAATCGGCCTCAACAATCGGAGTCGGCCTAAACAATCGACCTTGACAATCGAAATCGGCTATAAAACTTGGCCTCGACAATCGGAATCGATCGATAATCAAATTCGATAAATCGGTCACGATAATCGGGATCGATCGATAATCAGAATCAGTAAATCGGTCACGACAATCGGATCGATCGATAATCAGAATCGGCAAATCGGTCACGACAATCGGATCGATCGATAATCAGAATCGGTAAATCGGTCACGACAATCGGATCGATCGATAATCAGAATCGGCAAATCGGTCACGACAATCGGGATCGATCAATAATCAGAGTCGGCAAATCAGTCACGACAATCGGATCGATCGATAATCAGAATCGGCAAATCGGTCACGACAATCGGGTCGATCGATAATTAGAATCGGCAAATTGATCACGACAATCGGATCGATCGATAATCAGAATCGACAAATCGGTCATGACAATCGGATCGATCGATAATTAGAATCGGTAAATCGGTCATGACAATCAAAATCGGTAATCAGCGTCGATAATCGGCGTCGGCCTCGATAACTGGCACCGGTAATCAGTAGATAAATAAAGCGGGGTCCATAAATAATCAGCCGATCAACCATAGTATAAAGATCGACACTCAACCGTGGTTATATCAAATCCGATAGCATGGAGTCATCCGTCTATAGTGAATGGGGCCCACTGATTAGGGTTAACACATTAAGAGAATGATGAGAATGGACCTAACAAAACCTAAGGAAATGTCACAATGTGGACATCCAACCATCCTTGCTTATCAATGTGGATATCTAACCAACATTGCTCCCAAGGAGTGGCCCACATAGAGCCATACGCATAGTGGCCCTTGGCATTACGTACAATCACGATGGGCCTCATTTACGTCACATAGGCCTCGTCATATGAGCCAACATACATCTCATTGGGCCTCGAATACACAACAGGTGGACCTCGCACCTGGGCCTCATATGTTAAGTGGGCCACCTCACATGGGCCGCATTATATGGGTCACACCATCGGCTTCATGTATATCAAATAGGTCGCATCGGTGGGTCTCATATATATCAAGTCGGGCCCGCCCTTATGTATTTTAAGACCCGACCTATTCATAAGATAACATAGGGATAAATGGAGTGAAAACAATATCAGCTTAATTGGAAACTACCATGGCCCTTAAAAGTTTGAAGGGTGGATGTCACTATCTACTATTTAAATGGTGGGGTCCACTTGAACTTTAGATCTGACTCACCACTATCTTCCCATGCTGTAAAATGATCTCACAATTGGTTGGACGGCATGGATACAACACTTACATCATGGTGGGCCCCACCGTTCAAATAGTAGGCAGTGCCGATATACATAATGTTGGGCCTGCTGCCAATAAAGGAGTAGCTAGATGGCTGCTACACCACAGTTGGCTGTATTAGGAGGGCAAAGGTGGGTCCCACGTAGGGCCCACCACCGTACACATATTATAAAATATATATGGTATATAATATATAATATATACTATAATATATATAGTGGGTGGGACCCACAGAATTCGCTGTCCCCGGATGACAGTGGCCCCCACCAACGAAACAGATGGACGGCGTGCCAAAACACATACATCATGTGGGGCCTACAGCCCGCTGAAGTTCAAAGAGAGAGAAAGAGAGAGAGAGAGAGAGAGAGAGAGAGAGAGAGAGAGCAGCACGTGGCTGCCTCTCCTCTTTTCTTTCCTTCTTATTTTATTATTATTATTATTTTTTTTTCCTTCTCTGACACAACCACAGACACAGCAGAGGTGGGTTCATGCACGGCCCACCATATATATAGGAAAAGGTATAGCGTGCTCATCGAGCTGTGTGGGCCCCACCGTTGATGTTTGCCAAACATCTAACCCATCAGTCAGATGCACCATTCCAGCATGGGCCTAGGACTCAAAAATCAAGTCAGTCCGTGACTTGTGTGGGCCGCACCAAATACAACAGTTAAGAAGGCTATCCTCCATCGAAAACATTCATAATCATTATCAGGCCCACTGAGATGGGGTTTACAAATCCAGCCCACCCATTGCGGGTGTCCCACTTAAATGAAGGGTCCAGAGGTCTTTCAGCCATATCCAAATTTCAGGTAGGCCCCCACCAGGTATTTTTATATGTTTTAGGCTTGTCTTTACATGATTTTAGATTCTGTGGCCCACCTAAGTTCCGTATACGGTTGATTTTTGGGTTATCCCATAATTTAAAGGGGACGTGCCAAATGCACGGTGTTGATGTCCGAAACGATTCACAGTGGGGCCCACAGCTGGGCCGTGAGGTCCAGCCTGTTCTTCACGCCAGCGCAGCTGCTGACAGCAGCAGCGCCTGCTGCAGCAGCCTCCCTTCTTTGTTTTTTTTTTTTTTTTTTTTTAAAATCGTTTTCTTAAGGTTTTTTTACATCCGGGACCCACGTTAGGGAAATCCATCCCAGCTATTAGATCCCATGGATCAAAACAGACCTATCAAGCCCAATATCCATGATATTTTGGTGTATAAGAACATCAGATTAGTTTTTAACAGTAAAACAACTGTTTTCCCTATGGCATGGCCCGCCCAATAATCAGATTGGCCTCATATTTTGGCTCAACGTCTAAATTGAACTAGGGAACGGAATGGACAACGTGGATTAGACCGATACATCAAGGTGGGGCCTGCATGAGGGGTCCACCCAATTTTATTATTATTATTGTTTTTTTTTTCAAACTGATATCCTTGCTTTGACGAACAGGACCACACTGTCCGTTCACCCTTCACTGAAGACGCTGGATGGGTTTTGAATACAACATATATCTAGGTGGGCCTTGCTCAGGTAGGCCACCAAATGTATGGGATGGTGTGGATGAGACATACACCAAGGTGGGGTCCATTTAAGTGGGCCACACGGCCACACCATTACAAAGAAATAAGGAAAGAGAGAGAGAGAGAAAGAAGCACCCACCTCAAGGCTCTAGATCTCCTTCTCCTTCCACCTTCGGTCTTCTCAGCTTCAAGGGAGGGATTTTAACGGTGGAGATGGGATTTGGATGGTTGGATTAGGAGAGGCTAAAGCTTGAAGTTGCTAGATGTGGGAGCTTTCATGGCCGGTTGGAGATTTCAAGCAAAATAGAAATGGAGAAGGAGAGAGAGGGGTAAGAGAGAGATATGTAATGATGGCTTTGTAAGGCCATCATTAATTGTAAGGAGGCATGCCATAATGAGGTGTAAGACAATCAATGCTTTGACTAAAAAGCAATGATGACTTTGGATGATGTCACCCCAGTTGAGAATGGTGCCATATGATAAGTGGGTCCCGCAACATGCGGTCCATGACCTTTATAGTGCGCGGGCCACAACTTATGATCTAGACGTCGGATTGGCGCACCAGACGCGTCATCGGAATCACGGCGACGACGCGGTCGCAATGGCGTAGGTTTAGGGCTAAATCGCTTCGGGTTTACAGGATGAAACTCAAGGTCATGCGCAAATGAAATTTAAGGGTCGCAAGTCGCTGAGATTTGACTGGAAGGACCGCGAGATCTTACGGAATGAAATGGACACTAGAACATGGGCTTGACATTTTTAACACTGGTATTGGTGGCTTAAGGGATCCAGATGATTTGATGACACAAACTGTGAACCTTAATTCCATATCAGTTGATCTTGGATATGATAATTTTGGTGACAGTGGACCAAATATCTAATGGTCGTGGGACAGTCATGAAGGCGCCAATATATACCATTCGACTCCAACACTACAAACAACAGTGCAAACTTGAGGAAAGAGGTTGAGGGCTAGCCGTCTGTCAGATGTGATTGGTCACGGTTTGACCGACATGGCTGAAGCTCTGCAATTGATTAAAACCAATATGTTAAAGGGAAGAAATTTTACAAGAATGACTGTTATCATTGCAATTGGATGGACTTAACGGGCAAGAAGTACTTTGCGTAACAAGACTACTTTTCAAGGAGAAAGAATATGGTGTCGCTTTCCTTAGCCTTCCTAATCATAGGAGGCTGAAATTTCTCCAAATGTTAATGAAGTCCAATCAGTGAAACACTTGGGCCGCCGTATGCTGGATGCACCTATCACAAATACTTAATACATGGTTTTTTTTTTTAGACGATTTTATGTTTTGTTATGATGCTTGATCCATTTTGACACTTTGCTATAGTTGTTGGATATTTGATAGAGAAATTACCCTTGACTGTCTGTGATAGCTAATGAAAGTTTTTTCCTATATTTACTTCCTGACGTATTTTAATTATGTATAACTATTCATCTAATGTCATTTTTTTCCTCTAATGTCTCCATTTGCAGTAATATAATTATATATTTATCTTCTAATGAAAGTTTTTTTTAATTAAAGATGAGAAATGTGTACGTTGTATTCAGGGGAAGACGACCTGATATTTACTTTACATGGGAGGAATGGAATGCCGAGATAGACTGGTTCCGCAAGGGACTATTCAAATCATACAAGTCGTAAGAAACGACGATCCATGCATGAGAGGCTTTCAGTGTGATACTACAACATCCGAACATGCCAAATGGTGAGTTTCCAAACGTGAGTGGTGATGATAACACTCAGGCGTTGCACAGCCAGGAATTCCAACTTATGTTAGAACTCTGTTAGGTGGGCCTTATTGATCAATGATCTAGAATAATCTAATTGTTGGGCTATATGAACGGGTAAACCAATGGACCCCACTTCAATGTGATTTGTGCACTGTGTCTGCGTAAGAATGCGTAAGGGGTGGAGTGCTATGGCCTGATACGCAATGTAGTTTGTATACAACTAGGACTGAACAGGTGTGGAGCTGTGGGGAGAGAGCTGTGATGGGATTCAAACTCTCTACACCCCAGCTAATATATATTAAGGGCTAGGTCCCCGATCCTACACTACAAGACAGAAGGCAAAGTCCCATTAATTCTTCTTTATAGGGGTGTTGAGGAAAGGAAGATCTAAGCGTCATATTTCTGGTATTCTGGTGATCTACTCCTTCATCTATGGCATCTCAAATAGGTATGCCCTATTATTCTCTTGATCATCATGTTCTATGCACAACTATGTCCGTGGGCCAATTCCACATAATAATTTTGTCCCACAGTTAGTATCAGAGACACTGTGCATAGGCATGGATGATTGGATTTAGCCATTCGGATTCAAATTCTCAATATTAGGGTTTTTGTTTTTCGAATTTTGAATCCCCAAATCAAATTAATTAAGGATTTCGGATTTTGATTCCCAAATCAGAAATTGGGAATTTTTATTCTCATATAGCTATTGGAGATTGAGATCCGGAATCGGACAATTAGGGATTCTGATTCCCAAATCGGTTATTGGGGATTTCAGATCTGTAACCCCTAATCCAGATGGTGTTTAGGGTTTTCGAAATCCCAAATCTAATATTGGGGATTTTCGAATCCCTGAATTCAGAAATTAGATTATTATGGATTTATATTCCCACATCTGGAATCTTTCGAATTCCTTAATTAGGGATTCGGACTTCAAAATTCAGATTTTTCGTAATCTTATTTGGAATTACCAGTGATTCGAGGATGCCGAGTGCCATTGAAACTTCGGAGTTGTAGTCGATAGATATGACATGTCATGATAGAATCTTCGTTGCTGGACGACCGTATCCATTGATTATGGTGGCTTTAATTGCATCTCGAATCCATATCGGTTCAACGGATCTTCCAGAGATCTAGGCATAATTGGATCCTTACATTTCTCCTCGAGTCGGATGGCAAACAGCGAGAGTTGTTCTTCTTCTTGCCGCTAGAGAAGCTCAGACATCCGATCGTGCAGCACAGTGAGTAGCGCAACGAACAACTACATCTCTAGGGCTTTCGGTTTTTGGATCGGACTCGTGCCCGATTTTCCTTTTATGGTTAATCGGGTCTGAGGACCCGTTTAGAATCCGATCAGACCCTATACAGGATTTCCATATCTGGAATGGGCCTGATCCTTAGGCCTGTACCGGACATGCAGGTTTGGAATGGGCCTGGTCCTTGGGCCTGTACCAGGTCTTGGGGCTGATCACCTTTTGGCATGAGTCCTTGACTGGGCCTAATTTTTAAAACCATCGGATTTTAGTCTGAATTCGTGGGCACACTCCAATTATCTTTGGGCCCTATTCAGGCTAGGTGATTGTACATATGAAGATCTTACTTAAAAGTGTATGATATTAAACATTCACAATTCTGACTCATGCACTAGTAACCATACAGATACAAACTTTTAGGAAATGGATCTGTAGAATATGACCTGATTTGTCTCTCATATGGACACTAATGTATGGATCTAACTATCCATCTAAAAGGTTCTTATGAATAACTGACCATCAAGTGAATGTCAAGGGTTAGACTTGTAATGTTCATTTATCATGTGGAGTCTTAATTCAGCCTAGTTATAGCCCATTACCCATCATTGGAAGTTGATATAGACTATTAGAACATATAATGTGAAACCTACACATATATTTCACTTTAAGGTTCCTATATGTTCCAATGATCAATACTGACCATCTTGTGGGTCGCATCAGACTCATTTAGATATTATCTATTGAGAGGCAAGATTATAATCGCGATTATGAGTCTATATTTGTAGCATTAGATTCGGTTGTATTAGCCGCCATAGTGACCTCGATCGATGAAGTACAGACTTGTGTCATTAGGATCAAGAGGATTGCATACAGTTGCGTTCAAGTTTACATGCGTACGGTAACGAAAACACAGACGATTACCATTTGGCAGTCACATGAACGGCTGAAGTAAATGGTGCTAGTGATATAAACCTGAAAGACTCATCTCACCTACATGTGTTGAGTGTCTTAGATTTACATAATTAACATCACTTAGCTTCATGTTCAGGAGGGTCACTGACATATTATCATTACCACCCACAGGGGGGATAATGATGATGTAACAGATCCTCACCAGGATGTGATGATTGGGCCCATCTTCATCTTGATAATTTAGTTTATACCTCTTTTTTAGCAACTGAATTGATTAGCTTTGCCTGGTATTTGTTTACATTCATGAAATTGCTTTATGGAATAATAAACTAATGTAAGTAAATATATCTCTTCTATTTCAGTCTCAATTCCAACTAGTACGCACCAAGTCCCTGCCCCAAATGGATCTAATTATGCTCAATGGAAGGACTCCATTGAAGTTGTCTTGGGCTGCCTACAATTAGATCTTGTCCTGATAACACCAGAACTGTCAAAACCATCTGACGATGCCACTGAATTAGATTATAATCGCTGGGAGGCATAGTTTAGATCAAATGATACATGCCTAAACGTCATAGAGTATTCAATTTCCAAGTATATGAAAGGTGTCATGCCTGGAGTAGATAAGGCCAAAATTTTCCTAACCGAAATGGGAAAACGATTCAAGAAATCTGATAAATCTGAAGTGGGCATTCTTTTGAATAAATTAACTCGCTCATCCTATGACAGAAAAGGAAATATACGGGAATACATTATAGAACAGATTGAAGTCATGTCCAAGATTCGCTCTCTAGGCCTCGTACTTACTGATGACCAACTGATTCATTTGATCACGAGTAACCTACCTCCTCAATACGGTATGTTTTTGGTAAACTATAACACTCTGAAGGACATGTGGACATTGGATGAAATGATCACTCAATGTGTTTAAGAAGAAGACATGATCAGACAGTTGGGCAAAATGCAGAATATTAATATGGTGACATCAGGACATGGGCATGGACATGTGTGTAAAGGTAAAAGGAAAAGAAACCAAGGTCCTAATAATGGATCATCTAGTCCTCCATCTGTAAACCATGAGAATCAATCTAGAAATGGATCAAAACACAAATGGACTAAAGACAAACCGTGCTTCTTTTGCAAAAAGACGGGTCATCTGAAGAAAGACTGCGAAAAGTATCAGAAATGGCTCATAAAGAAAGGTAACAATTCTGTTCTTGTCTGTTTTAAAACTAATCTAATCGGTGTGTCGGTGGATTCCTGGTGGATAAATTCGAGAACTACTATTCACATACGCACTTTTATGCAGGAATTACTAAAGGTCAGGCCACCAATTAATGCAGAGCGCTCACTATACGTAGGCAATGGTGTCAAGGTAGACGTGGAGGCAATTGGAGTCTATAGGCTCAAGTTAGAGTCTGGTCGTTTTTTGAATTTAGTAGATACATTTTGTGTGCCTTCTATAAGGCGCAATTTAGTTTCTATTTCTCGTTTGGATAAGATGGGATATTCATTTCAATTTGAGAATAAAGGTTTTAGTATTTATTTTAATTCGATTAAAGTTGAAACCGGCTCTATGGTGAACAACTTATACCAATTAGACTTGATTGCCTCACACATCTATAATGTTAAGACCTTACATGAAAATAAAGTAGGATCCAAGCGAAAGATAGATTATGAGAATTCCTTCATGTTGTGGCATAGACGACTATGTCATATATCTCATGAGAGACTAGATAGGCTTGTTCGAGAAAGAATTCTACATTCTCTAGACTTCTCCGACTATAAAGGATGCATTGATTGCATAAAAGGAAAACATACCAGAACTAGAAAGAAAGGTGCAACCAGGAGTGTAGGTTTCTTAGAGATGATACATATAGACATCTATGGACCATTCCCTACGCTTCATGAAGTGGACGCAAATAATTTATTATCTTTATACATGACTACTCCTGTTTCAGGTACCTCTACCTAATCAGTGAGAAATCAGATGCCCTAGATGCTTTTAAAATCTATATGGCCAAAGTTGAAAATCAACTCGATAAAATGATTAAAGTTGTCAGATCTGACCGTGGTAGTGAATACTACGCCAGATATGATGAATCAGGACGCAATTCATGGCCATTCGCTAGATACCTACAGGATTGTGGAATTGTCACCCAATACACTATGCCTGGTACTTCAAAGCAGAATGGTGTGGCTGAGAGTCGTAATCGCACCCTTATAAATATGGTGCGAAGTATGATTAGTAATTCGACATTGCCAGAATCCCTGTGGGGTGATGCGATAAAAACCGCAGTTCATATACTAAACAGGGTCCCCAACAAAGTAGTAAATAAAACTCCCTTTGAGCTGTGGAATGAGAGAAAACCAAGTCTCCAATATCTGCATGTTTGGAGTTGTCTTGATGAGGCTAAAATTTATAACCCACATGAAAAGAAGCTTGATCTTAGAACCGTAAGTTGTTTCTTTATAGGATATCCAGAAAGATCAAAGGGGTATCGATTCTACTGTCTGTCCGACTCTATTAGGATTATTAAGACTGAGAATGCCAGATTCATTGAGGACACTGAAAACAGTGGGAGCACTAACATTAGAAATTTTGTATTTGAGGAACAAAGGACCGTGACTCCAGTCATAGTCATCCAAGATCACGTGGATATTAATGATGCAGTCGATCCTGCAGTTACTGTAAAACACTACGTAGAACCTCGTATACAAACCTCTGATGAGAAAAATAAAGATCACACCCCATAAGCTGAACCATTGCGAAGATCTGAAAGAGACAGAAGGCTTGTAAATCGAGACGATTACATCATATACTTATAGGAGCACGACTTTGACATAAGGGTGGAAAATGATCCTACATCCTTTACACAACTCAAACAAAGCGCTGATCCTTCTCGTTAGTTTGATGTCATGAAAGATGAGTTAAAAATCCATGAGAGACAATAAAGTATGAGATCTTGTTGAATTACCCAATGGAATAAGATCGATTGGTTGTAAATGGATATTTAAAACCAAATGGGACTCCAAGGAAAATATCGAAAGATATAAAGTCAGACTTGTTGCTAAGGGTTTTAACCAGCGTGAGGGCATTGACTTTAAAGAGACTTTCTCATCAGTATCTAAGAAAGACTCATTCAGAATTATAATGGCTCTGGTAGCTCATATGGACTTAGAGTTACATCAGATGGATGTAAAGACAATATTTTTTAATGGGGATCTGCATGAGAATGTATACATGTTACAACCTGAAGGTTTTGTAGCCCATAACTCAGAACATTTAGTTTGTAAACTGAAGAAATCCATCTATGGGTTGAAACATGCATCGTGCCAGTGGTACCTAAAGTTACATGAAGTAATTTTCTCATATGGCTTTGTAGAAAATACTGCAGATGAATGTATCATTATTAAAATCAATGGGAGTAAGTTCGTTATGATGATTTTGTATGTTGATGACATTGTGTTGGCTAGCAGTGATATCAGGATGTTGAGCGACACTAAGAAATTCATATCTCAAAGATTTGAAATGAAAGATCTTGGTGATGCCTCTTATGTCATCGGCATTGAGATTCGCCGTGACAAATCACTTGGATTGCTCAGTGTCACAGAGGGCCTATATTACTATGGTACTCGAAAGGTATGGCATGCAAAACTGTGCTTCCGGACAGTCGCCTATTGTAAAGGGTGACAAATTTAGCCTATTTCAGTGTTTAAAGAATGATTTGGAGAATAATTAAATGAAGAAATTTCCTTACGCATCAGTAATAGAGAGCATCATGTATGCTCAAGTCTGTACACGATCGGATATTGCCTTTGTCACTGGAATGTTAGGGAGATATCTATCTAATCTAAGAATACAACATTGGATAGCTGTAAAAAAAGTGCTACGATATCTAAAGAGAAAGAAGGACTTCGGACTCACATATAGAAGATCTGATCGATTGAAGTTGATCGGATATTCAAACACGGACTTCGCTAGCTACGCTAACACTAAGAAGTCCACTTCAGGATACATCTTCATGATGGTTGGAGGAGTTGTGTTTTGGAAAAACGTGAAATAGTTTACCACAACCTTGTTCACCATGGAAGCTGAATTTATTGCTTGTCACGAGGCATCTAATCAAGCATTATAGTTACAGAGTTTCTTCTCAGGTTTGATGGTACTGGAGTATATCCCGAAACCATTAAGAATATTTTGCGATAATTCAGCTGTTATTTTCTTCTATAGTAACAAGAAGCATTCATCAAGGTCAAGACATATCGATATTAAATATCTTGTTGTAAAAGAAAGAGTTCAGAATCATCAAGTGTCCGTGGAGTTCATCGGCACTAAGCAGATGATTGCAAATCCGCTTACTGAATGACTCTCTATCACGCTATTTCAGGAGCATGTGATATCTATGGGAGTCATTGATCCCACAGATGTTTTCAGTTAGTGGGAGCTTGAGCGTATTTTGTTTTTTCACAGACATTTAGAGATCTCATTTTATACGGTTTGATGATTTTGAAATAAAGTTTTATTTCTGCTTCTTACTTAGTATGCACAATCTAATTTGAGCAAGTAGAACTAAATTTATGCCTCATTTGGAGACATTTGAAAAGCTTCAGAACCTCTTAAGGATAGGCACACATCATCACACTGAATGTGTAATTCTTATACCATACTTCCTAGTTCCATATCTATGTCATTAAGATTGATAGTATTTGTGACCGCGCTTAGCCTCACTTTGCCTAAATGAAATGTTGTGATGACTACCGTGATTCGATACTGACAATCTTGATGGACTAGATTGAATAGCATTACCCGTATTATCCAACAGTTACATTGGTTAACCATGTTTTCTTAAAATTAATACTAATTTTTCAAAAGAATTTTCTACGGCTTAATCATTGACATTGTCAATATGGCCCAAGTGGGAGAATGTTAGAACTCTATTAGGTGGGCCTTATTAATCAATGGTCTAGATTGATTTGATTGTTGGACTATATGATCAGGTAAACCAGTGGACCCCAATTCAATGTGATTTGCACACTATCTGCGTAAGAATGTGTAAGGGGTGGAGTGCTATGGCCTGATATGCAAGACAGTTTGTATACAACTAGGACTGAACAGGTGTGGAGCTGTGGGGAGAAAGTTGTGATGGGATTCAAACTCTCTACACCCCAACCAATATATATTAAGGGCTAGGTCCTCGATCCTACACCACAAGATAGAAGGCAAAGTCCCATCGATTCTTCTTTATAGGGGTGTTAAGGAAAGGAAGATCTAAGCGTCATATTTCTGGTATTCTGGTGATCTACTCCATCTATAGCGTCTCAAATAGGTTTGCCATATTCTTCTCTTGATCACCATGTTCTATGCACAACTAGGTTCGTGGGCCAATTTCGCATAGTAATTTTGTCACACAACTTGATCATATTAGCCACCAAAAAACCTCAAATTATGAGGCCTCAACTTCAAACCCCCCACATTTGAAGACGAAGATCACCTCCAACGAATACGACGGTACTGCACTGCTTTTCCTACTAGGCGTATTGCTTGTCATAATGGCGGTTCAGCTCATCTCCATGAACCGTTGAAGTTGTAGTGGTGAATATCCAACAGTAGAGAACATTATTTTGATCGTTATTTAAATGCATGTCTTTTTTCATGTTATTGTAAAACACTATATGGAGTTTTTGTGATGTTTTGGTTGTTTGCTTTGCAATATCTTATTTGTAAATTGATATATAATGTTTTGTAAGGTGTTGGATAAAACATGCAAGTGATGGCGGGCCCCATTCATGTCTCTAACATAAATGTATACCCAAGCTAGGTGTTGGCCGATTGATGTAGGTGTATTAATTTATGTGGGATGTGGACCTACATAGCAATTATATTTAGGATATTTGCCTGGGATGTGGACCACAAATACCATATTGAAACCTTTAACCGGGCCACACATGGATGAAATGTAAATAAATCCAAACGGTCTAAATCAAGGGCTTGTTGAGAAGGTGAAGATTGTGCTAGATATTGATATACATAATGTTTATCAATCGGGGTCCCGGACGAAACACGTGGTCACTAAAAATATCGAAGCTCAACTCATCATCTGGGCGGCATGATTGGATGGTATCCCTGTTTTTTTCCCCTTAAACCGGTATTTTTTGACACAAACACGGTGTGATCATCTTCTTTATATCCGAAGACCTGCCTGCAGCTTGTAGCGTGAAATACTTATGGTCCACCTTAGAAGATGGATGGTTCGGAATTTGAACACTTGTGGCTTGTTCAAGCGTGTGGCACGTGGCCTTACATGCGTGTCAGTTCTGAGTACCCAAGTCTATATGGGAGATGATTAGGTGCGGCTCTGGTCTCACCAAAGACGGTGCGGCCGGATCAATGGTCCACGTTAAGGCCTTTTACTTCTAAGTTGCTGAGTGGTCCACATGATGTTAATAATCTATCAGTTTTTTCATCCCAACACCCCTACAACGACCTTGCCAAACAGATGGATGATTTGGATATAACACATACCTGATAATGGGACCCACAGTACTCCTTCACGTGAGATCCGACCAATCCATGCTACCCTCCAGAGCGTTTGTTTTCTTTTTCCAGCGCACTGCAGTGGATTAGGTGGAGGGCTCACTATTGATTGAAATAACATTTCCAACTTAAATAAACATTGTGCAGGTAATTATCCTGAGCATTTACAGTACCCATGGTTTGCAACCAAACAGGATCATGCAAGTACATTTATGCAGACATCGTTGCAGGTGTAAACCTAATTAATGATGAGGGTCATTTACTGGTATTTACCCGTTGGAAATGGAAATCAAACAGCCCCTAAGTTACTTTCAATTTCCTCATGTACCTCCTTTTAATCTTATTTAAATTCCCTGTAAATTAAAAAGCAACTTACTTCAACGTATCCACATAATCTCTTATTATCTTTTGTAGGCGAGATTTTTTTTAGAAAATATTCGCCGTAGTTATAAGCATTTATTAATGGCTTCGGGTAGGGGCCTACTGAATTTAGCACGTGCCTCTGTCTCGGCCCGTCACGTTCCTAATTTGGGCTTCAATGCATTCGTGGAGCCGGGACGGGGACTGCCACTTAGTAACTCAGTATCGAGTAAACTCCGTGGGGTTATGTAATTTATGTTTCTATCTACTTCGGCCATCCATTTTACTAGATCATTTTATAATCAGAGCTCAAAAATTAAGCGTATCCAAATCTCAAGTGGGCCACACCATAGGAAGAAATAGTGTGAATTGAACATCTACAGTTAAAAACTTCTTGGGAGCCACAGAAGTTTTGGACCAAAGTGATATATATATATATATATATATATATATATATATATTTCTTTCTTTCTTTCTTTCTTTCGTATCATCTTTGTGTTCTTTTGAACATATTGGATGACAAATAAACATCACGGGGGGCTAAGAAGGTTTCAAAGGTGAAAATCATTATTCTCACAATCCCACTGTTTTATGTGTTGTGGTCTACTTAAGATATAGATATACCTCAAGTCCCTAAAATATTCCGGGAAAACGGATGGCCGGCGTGGATAAGACATACTCATTTACAGTGGCACAACAAAGTTTACTCAGTACGTAATCCGATTTCTCCCGACGAGTTTTTTAGTACCCTGGGATCCTGTGACGATTGATACGGCAGCGCTAAAACATTTCACATATGACGGGAAAAAAACTGAAATAAACCGTTGAAATCGTGTATGTTTATTTCGATGATTAGAAACCGAGAATTACTCTGATTTTATTCATTAACTTTCGGATTAATAGACATGTAATGGATGGTCCACATGATAAGAAGTCGACAGTCTAATTTCAATAGATTAATGTCCATCAACTGGAGGTCAGAATCAATAATCCAGACGACTTTTAAAATAAGTACCTATGTACAGTGGGTCCCAAACTTTTAATAGTTTAATTTTGGTCAATACTTGCCAAGTGTATGTTTCATAGAACCCGTGTATCATCCGTCACACTCTGCCAGAGTAACAATCAACTCCCTCCAATAAAAACCTCCCACACCTGTCGCTCCATTCAGAGAGGCCGGACTGCAGCGACAGCGAGGAGAAGCGCCATCCCGCCATGGCGTGCGCAGAGCAGCCTCTGAAGAAGCGAAAGCTCTACGAATCTCTACAAGAGCAGAGCTACCCATCTCCTCCTCTCACTCCTCCTTCCCAAGAAGAGATCCTTCGAAAGCGCAGGAACAGAGAAGAGATCCGAGGTCTCTACGACTGCTACAGGCGAATCCGCTTCTGTATCTCTCAGAAGGATGCCCGCCTCATGCCCGACTTCGAACAGGCCTATCTCTCTCTCATCACCGCTTCTCGAGGTACGATCCATCTCCTCATTTCCCCCCCTTTCTTTCCTTTTCTTACATTTCTTTCTGCCGAATTATGAAAAAAATTAGAGAACGGATCGAATGACGGAACGATCGAATTCGGGAGTAAATGCGAACAGAGCATGTAATGATGTGATAGTGGCACGGGGATTTCTTATTCTGTAAGTTTTTCTTGTGAGGGATTATCCGATTCTCGACCTGAGTGTGTGTGAAGTGTATACTAGGGTTTTGAGTTTGTACAAGTGAGGCTATGGTCTATTCATCCAGACTGTTGGTCTGCTGGATCGTCCTTTGGATGGGCCATGCGGTGGAAATCTTGCCAATTTTGGAAGGTCTGCCTCTGATCACCATCTACCCCAGCTGAATTTTGACCATTTCTGCGTCTAGCTTAACAGAATATTTACAGGCTGCAAATCGAAGGATAGGAGAAGCTCTATAGTGATATCCAACTATGCCTGGCAGGAAGTGACTGGGGGATGAGAGGATTTGGAAGTATTAGGCATACTGCAAGTTCACAACAGGATGTATGATTTTTAGGATATTTAGCTTCACTTGGAAAAAGCCAACGAAGGTCTTCATATACAGAGTTGTTGACAAGGCAGTTTTAAGAACAGAATTCGATGGATTCCTATGCTAGATGTGATGAGAAACTTGAAAAATGTAGCTGACAATTGGCAACTGAGTCAAAAGAAGTCGGAGGTAACCACCATTTGGGTGGAGCATAGATGGAGCATCGAGTAGAAATTTGGGACCACTTGCCACTCTGTAGGTGGGATTCTTGTAGATGATAACGGGGAGATAAAGGTGACCTCTTCAGGCCGATGGGTTGGGGAAATTCTTAGGAGTTGGAGGCAAAGGCACCCATAAATCAGCAAAGATAATACTAAGGTGGAAGGAGACTGAGGAATTTTATGGCACGGGCATCAAGCAAATTTACTGAGTTATGGTAGTCTCTTTCCTCTCCATTGAACTTTGGGATTTTGTTAGTAGATCAAACATTTTGTTTGCATCCTTGTGGAGGCAGGTGAATGAGATCGCCAGTGAAGGACAGGGTGGTTTTCCAAAATTCTGGCAATTTATATAGAGGGAACGAGTGAGGCAGTGATGCATTTTTAGGGTGAGCATTTTTCAAAATGTTCAGACTTCCATTCTGAAACATGGTTGTGAGGCACATGTACATTGTTTTTAGTGTGGAGGTGTAAACTATGTTGTCTTTTGTTTGTTTGACTTCAAGTGGTTGGATGATTTGGTGGACTTGAGAATGAGAACTCTGAAACGAGTCCTAATTTGATGTATTTTGTCTTAAACTCTGATGTAGGACAGATTAGGGGAGGTGCCCCAAAATTTAGGTTATGGCTAGATGAGGTTTTGGACTGGTTGAACGTGAGTCAAGAGATTTTGTGGTGTCGATAGATCAGAAAAAAGGGGAAAAAGAAAAATGAAAAGGATAATGGACTGAGTCAAATGTAGTCTCACCTTAGACCTTTAATTCAAAATTGGAGCATGGTTCAAGTTTCAGTTAAGATATGGAGGTGAACTGGTCCATTAAGAAAAAAGACGGGCTGTGTCAACCCATATCAGCCGATAGAAGCTGATGCGACTCATTTGGCACCAATACGGGCTGTTATGGCTGATGTGGCCCCAAAGGCTCAATTATGAGATTTTATTTCAAGTCTTCTCCCATTTCCCACTTCTTTCTTCATTTCAACCATGAAGGGAGCTTAGAAACTAATTTTAGACAAGATTTAGGCATTGAGGACCAAAACACTAGATTTGAGTAATAGGTGTGTAATCCACCAAATCATGCTTGATGTGTATTTGATTAGGACCTATTTGGTTGACCTTCAGCTTGTCAAGCTGACAGACTATTCTATTAAAGAATGGTCTGATACATTGTTGAATACATGTTAAAAACACAAAACAAGATAGATTACGACACTATATCTTTTTCATATTTTTCAATATTTTTGAAGGTTTTTTTTTTTTGCCAAAAAATTGGATGATATGGGCCTGATGCGTTCTGTATCGTATCATTTTGGACCTGGCTGACATGCCCACTGATTTTGTTATTCAAAACTTTTGATTGGAGTCACTATAACCAATTAGAGATGTTTGGCCTCTAAAATGGTCGATGAAGTCACACCACCAAGGAAGCAAGTGAGCGCTGGAATTTTTTCTCTGTCTTTCATGCTAAAAAGAGAACTACTACAATGCTTTTAATAGAAGAGGAAACTTGCTCTATAAGCTTCGTGCAATTAACTGTCAAACTATGAAATGTAATGTAAATTTCCTGTATAAACATCATCTTCCTGTGGAATGTATTTTCTAATGCCACGTTGCTCTTGGAATCCATTTACATAAGTTCTCATGCTTTTCTTCTCAAGCCAATGCCCTCTTTAGTGACTTCCTTTCTTTAATAATATCTTATTTAGGCAGTTCAGCATGTAAGCAAATTATGGACATGACATCGGCTTGGGTATGAATTCGGGCTTGGGCTTGTGTGTGTGAGCCCTGGACGATGTGACAAATATTGTTGAGATGTTGAAAATCTTGTGATATTTTCGCAGGAAATCAGCTAAACAAGATTATCATGACAATATCGAAATATTTTCAAAATATTGATCATTTTTACTTTTTTTGCAACTTTATTGCAAAATTATTCTGCTATTTATTTAGAACTTAAAAAAGTTCATTATATAATTATATATTTAAAAGAGAAAGGAAGGGTGGTGTGGTAGATAGTTCTTATGGTAGTTTTATGGGCTCTTTAGGGTGAGAGGAACAATCGTTGTCTCCGGAATTTAAGCGGGGTCGGTGCTAGAGGTGGTGAGAAGGGTTAAGCGGGATGTAGTGGATTTGGCTTGTTGTTCTAAGTTCATTGATATTTGCAATTTAATTTCTCTTTTTGGGCTGTAGGTTTTGTTCCCCAATTGAGGTTCTCTCGGGCAGTGGTTTTTTAATGTTAATTTTGTTATCTTTCAAAAAAATTATATATTTGAATAGAAATGCTCGTGTGCTCTCAAAGCACCATAAATTTTAGTGCTCCGAATTGCATTATTTCAGTTAGACAGTTCAATCAAATGATCTGAACTGTCCATTAAGTCTAGAACAGATTGCTAAGGCTACCATATATAGATTGCACTGATCCAATGATCAAACCCATCCTTGATATGGCCTTATTTTCTAACCATCCTTTTTCCAAGCCATGGATGAAATGGCTACTATTGTGAAACAACAATGATTCTTTAGAATCTTAAGCAATCCATGATGATTTCTAACAAAGGTGGATGAAATGGTGGATTAGACCTATTTTCGTGTAAATGATCTTGACTGTCATATTAGAGACCATCATGCAAATGGTTAATATTTGTTAGATCGGTGTGATACTTGCATGGTTGCCCATCAAATGTGCGTTGGAGCTAGTCAAGAGTCTAGATCAATGAATTTGGATTGTCCAAGTCTCCCAATGCAGCTAAACGCAACTAGGAGCACTGGAGTATTTCTCATATTTGCAAATCAAAATTCTTTATTTAGAATAATTATTTTTTATTTTTTCTGATAATATTCCAAGAAAAACCTCAAAAATTAAAATTTGAAACTCTCGAGAAATTCCAAGAATGAGATTTGTCACTGTTTTTGTGCTTAGGCCCCTTGCCGTCAACTCCCCCATGCTTGAAATTACTCGGCTCCATTGAGTTGAAAGTTGATTTCTCTTATAGAGGTTCGTGTTTGGAAATCAGCTGCTGAGGTTGATGTATAACTAATAACTAATAAGTCAATGGCACTTTGACCCGGAATTGTTGATACCTGCAATGGAGCATAGAAACTAACTGGTCATCAATCACTTCCTCAATTTCATCGTCAAGCTGCTTAGGTGTTTGAGTTTGTTGAATAGCATTCTCTTCTGTCCAATAATCCATATGATATTCAAAAAGCAGTGAGATCTTCAATGTTGAATTTTACCTTTCATGGAAGTTGGTGCTGAATTTACCTTTGATGTAAGGTCTAGCAAAGAAGAATTTTCAGCAATCTTCTTGAGAATGTAGTAAGGCCCAACCTTTTTCGAATGGCTCATGTTGTATGTCCCAAATGGAAATATCTTAGGCTATAATCAAACCATTGCCATGTCACCTTCCTTGAACTGATCGATCAAAGATGGACGTCCATTGTAGTTTTCTGTATTAAGGACAATCTTCCTTTAAACCGTGTCATGACTGTCATTAATAAGCTTAGCAAATCCATCTGTCTTCACTTGTTGGAGTACATAATTCTTTTGCAGGCTCCTTTTGTTCTTCTTTTTCACAGTGTTACCAAAGCATATATGATTCCCTTTTATTGAATTTCTTCTTTAAACTTACACATAGTGAGTATGTTAAGTGGTTGTTTCTGTTCTGGTTGCTTCGGGGGTGAAACTTCCTTCATAGGGATGAAAGTCTGCTTGCCACGATTGTAGAGGACTAGTAGGTATCGGTATTACCCATCTTCTTGCACTTTTGTATCAAACAAACACAGTTTACCAAGCAAAATCGGCTAACTTTCGCATGGATAAATCTCTCTCAAAAAAATTAAAATAAAATTCACATGGATAATGTCACACTAAACGGAATCTTTACAACTTTTTACCAAATGAAAAGGTATCCAAGTGACAATTATTTACTGGAATAAAAGTCATTTACACACGCAACTTGATAGGGTTGTGGATGCTTCAACCAAAGCTTGTCCATAAGCTCTTCCAACACCATGTTCATGTTGCTGTCTTCGTCGATGATAATGGTGCATAAGCGGCCATGGCATGGCATAATGGTGTGAAAGATATTGGTGTATCGCCGGTCCTCTGTCTTTAGGGTTGCTACTGGTGGCATAGCAACACGATCAGTCCATTCAATCCTTCAAGCAATCTTCATCATTCTCTTCTTCGGTGACTTCCTGTTTCTCCTTACCTGTTTTCTGGCTCCTCTCATGATACTGCAGGCTTTTGGCAGAGCAAACGATGTAGAAGTGACTATATTCACCACATTTATATCATTCAGTCACATTGCTGTCTCTCTTAGTTTTGTTGACCACAGTCGCCTTTACCTTTGTAGGATCTCGATTTGGAAAATTGTTACCTGAACCTGCAAACCTGGTACTTGGAGGGCTGTGCGTTGCAGTAGAAGCTCCTGAACACTAGAATACTCCCCTGCTTAAAATTTTGGATGTATGGAAGACCAAATTTTCAAGTACTCGACTGGGAGTGCAAGTTGATAGACTTCATCAAAGCCTCCCAAACCTAGTTATGTATGGAAGACCAAATTTTCAAGTACCCGACTGGGAGTGCGGTTGGCTGCAATTTCGTGTTGAATTTCCGTAAAAAGTCCAGCTTCTATCTTGCTGTCTTTTGCACTTCGCTTTCCCAAACCTAGTTATGAATGGTTAACTATTGGAGCCCCCCCTCTTCAATGGAGTTGGTATCTTCTTTGAGGAGGCAATTTTGCATACAAGGTTTTTTGTTGTTGTTGTTGTTGTCTGCAATTAGTAAGTGTTCTGTCATCCTGACCTTCATCTCATCCCACGTGTCAATAGGTGGTTCGTTGGATATAAGGAGTTGGTCCTCCAAACTGTGCCACCACAAATTCATTGGCCCCTTCAATATTGCTTTCACAAATTGAACCTTCTTCTCCTCTAGCATTGAGTGCCAATCAAAGCAATCATCCATCAACACTAACTAATCAATGAAGGCCGCCGGATTTAGTTTTCCATAAAAACAACAGCGTCAAGGCAAACTTTCGTTGTAACATCATTGAAGGAGTCGTGTGGCTCAAATCTTCCGTGATCGAGGATCCTTTGGACGCTCTAGATAAGCTCCCTCTTTGGCAGCCCCCAATTAAGATTGCCATGCGTCTCACCACCCATTTTCCTCGGAGATTAGGTGGCTGGTTGTCATGTCGGCAATTGATTTTCATTGCCTCCGAGCTCCGCTTCATTCAGTACCGCTATACCGCTAGATTTTTTGCGCTGTGAGAACTCTCTGGCTGAGTAAGGACCAAGGATCCTCTTTAACTTGTTGTGACAATTCAATCATCTTCTAGGTCAACTACATAATCAACTCGTCCCTTTGATTATCCAACATCTTGGGGGTGTATGACCTACCACTGCGAGTCTGTGTAACATCCCAGGCTTCTCAAATATCCGAAAAAAGCTTGCTCTAATACCAAAAATTGATGTAGGACAGATTAAGGGGGTAATCCAAATTTTAGGTTCTGGGTTAGATGAGGTTGAGGACTGGCAGAACAAGTGAAGAGATATTTATGTGGTGGTTGATAAATTAGAACGCTAAAGAAAAGACAATAATAGTAAAGATGAAGATCATCCGCTTTGTTTTTATTATTATTTTATATTGCTTTAATGAAGTTTCAGTTGGGCCTCAAATGAGTTCCAATGTATTTCACCTACCTTAAGCCAAGACCACCTTTAACCACTTCCTTTCTTTAATAAATAGGTTATAGTCCCTAGGCACTTGAACCTGCAGGCAAATTATGAGGGTTGTCCTGGCCTTGGGTATGGGGGCCTGGGGTTGATTTTTGGGCTTGGGCTGAGCTTGGACCTGTCACTATCAAACTCTTGCAACGAAAATAAGATCATATGCTCGAGACTTTTTGTTGAAGGGGATAATATGATGCAATTGTTTATTGAATCAACAAGAAATTCGGTGCTCGAGTTGTGGGAAATTAAGAAAACACCACACAGTGGGTATTGGAGTTGAGAGTTGAGAGAGATTATGAACTTAAAATGAAATCTCTGCATGAGATACAAGTGCTTAAGCAAATGGTGGTAGAAAACTTAGAGAAGTGGTGCCTTCAATATCCTAAAACAGTCCCTTTTATAGACATAATGGACACTCCTAAGAATCCCTTTGAAATAGTCTCTCCCTCTCTCTTTCATTAATGAAGTAATTTTATGAAAGAGAAAAACTAAAGTAAAAACAGGGGGCAAAACCCCTCTAAATCACACAAAAGCCAGAAGGCAGTTATCCACTATCACTAACTGCCCCAGCTGCACCATGATTTGGATATTTGGGACCTATTTCCTGTTTGTGAACACCGTGTGGACAAAAAAAATTGTGGGAACTAAGTTTCAGGATTTGGCTTTTCCTTAGAGGCAAATGGGCATTGGATGAAGAGATGATTAACTGATTCCGAGTCAGCGTTCCACACCTCTTCTGGAGTATCCACCATTAAGATCCTTTCTCCCCCCAACAAGCCAGCAGAAAGCATCAATTTTTGGCAGAGCTGCGTAGGACCAAATATGCTTAGTAAAACTGTTCGGGTCAGCGACAAACGAGCAATAGTAGGAAATTGACATTGCAATGGGGTATATCCCACTCACACATCTTCCCAAAACTGAATCCTCTCCCCATCCCCAAGGGCTGAGATGAAAATCCAATCCCACTGTCGAACAACCATCATATGAGCAATTTTTGTTGTTTGCTATCTTCTCAAAAAAGAAGAAGAAGAAGAAGAAGAAGAAGAAGAAGAAGAACGTTTGCTATCTTCTCAAAAAAGAAGAAGAAGAAGAAGAAGAAGAAGAAGAAAGTAAAGAAAAAGCAGAGTAAAGAAAAAGAAGCAAATTCTTTGCTGTTTGAGTCTCTTAATATGTTAGGTGCAGTGACTAGTTGATAAGAACTGAAGCATGCCCTTCTTGCTTTCAATATCCTCAGGCAAAGAGAGTATCTGCATTTCTTATTGAGGATTGGCCAGACTATGAAAAAAAAATAAAAATAAAAATCCTCTATAGAAGAGGATATTCAAGCTCGTCCTTGATAAGAAATACCCTCCACATCTCTACTCAAGTCATGAAGACAATTTGTATGCCATAACTAAATTTGAACGATTGGAGGAAGATATTTACCATTATTCTTTGAAAATTTACTGAATTTTACAGGTTGTACAAGTGCACAACGTATTGTAGCCGAACTAATTCCCCGGTATGCATCATTCTGCCCTACCGCTCTTGAGGCCGCAGCTACAGTTGCCATCAATATGTACAATTGGAACTTGGCTATAATAATGAGAGGAGATGATGCTGATGGTGTTGCATTTCAGACTGCGAAAGCCTGCATTTTTGGTCTGGTTGGCATCTGCTGCACTGCGTCATGTGAGGCACCAACATCATCCGTTATTCGAGGCATCTGCTCTGCAGTTTTCCTGAATGTGCTTAGTTTCTTCGTTTCCACTTTTGAGGGCAAAGACATCTTCCAAATTGATGAAAAGGACATTGAAAGGGTTCAACAGTCAATGGAGTCGTTTAATGAGCTGAAGGAAAAATTAGCAGATGACGATGAGCCTGCATTGTCAAAACTATTCAAATTTCGAGCACTTAGCCTGCTCAGGATTTTCTTTTCTTGTCCTAAAAATTTAATTGCAGCTTGTTTTGAGCTTTTGGCCTCAAGTGGAACAGATACAGGAATTCAAAGAGGAGGAAATTACTTTCTAAGGCAGGTGACACATCAGCTTAATGCTGTTGAGGTAACTGACCGATTGGACAAGACAAATGATGTGGTTGTGTCATGTATGGATGCTGGCCAGGCAACTGAAGAACACAATGGGGCTAGTGAAGAGAAGTCAATATCGAATGACAACCTTGTTTCGGAGAAAGCATTGGGAGTTTTGAAGAACTGCTTCATGGGAATGGTAATACTTGATCTTTTGCTTTCATTCTTAATGGATCTTAGTTTTCAGTTAATCTTATGCTATGATGTACTAACAGGAATATTTTAAATGCCTGCTGCCTCGTCATCTGATGTTTAAAGTGGTTCTTAATTATTTAGGAGAAATGCTATGGTGATTCTTGAATATTGAAGTAGGGTTCAAGTCTTTAGCTCAATGGTAGGTGCCCTTAGCTTCAATATTGATGTCTTAGGTTTCTGCCCAGCTTACCTTGGCACATGCTAATGGGCCACATCATGGTTCTGAAAATCGGTATCGTATCAGCTGATATGGGCGTATCCTGTCTGTATTGGCTTGATACGATGCACAATATGGGGCTGTATTGGAATCGGTTGGATTGTATTGGTCCGTAAAACCCCAAATTTATTTATTTTTTTTCAAAAATTCACTCATGTCTCCTCTTCTTCTTTTCATTTAAACCATGGAATAATCTTAAGAACTCATTTTAGGCTAGATCTATACCTATTTTGGGCATTTAGGCTAGATCTATACCTATTTTGGGATCAAAACAAATGATTTGAATGGGATTTGACAAATCGAAGCGAAGTGGACCATTATGTGAAAAGTCAGAAAGAAGGGTAAACCTTTGCTTTCTTTTTTATATTTTCATCTTCTTTTTGTTGTATTTCCAATATATAATGGGCCATTGTTCACTAAATCATGTTTAATTTGTGTTCAATTAGGGCCCATTTAGTTGACCTTCAACAAGTGAAATCGACAGACAACATTCTCATGAAAGAATGGTCCGATACACTATTGAATACATTGTCAAAATACAAAAGAAGAAGAAGATAGATCCAAAGATCACCCCCCCTCTATTTTTCTGATATTTTTTCATATTTTTTTGCTGAAAAAAAATTCTGACCAATACGACCCGATTTTAATATGCGACGCTGTATCATATCATTTTTCTGTGGGGCCGATACGGCGGCCAATACCATCATTCAGAACCATGGCTACATGTGTGCAGGTTCTGAGCCATTCATCAGGTAGGGCCCACCATGAGAGACCCTAGAGCAGAAGGCCAGTTTAGTCATGTGGGCCGCACATTGTGACAAAACTGGATGATTGGGAAAAATGACCTAAGGTTTATATTCAGTGAACATGTTTTGCCTGCCAGGTGAGTGGTCAGTGTTATGTTTTGGTCAGTACGTTCTCATGGTGGGCTCCAACTGATGCATATGTGTTCCGTGTTGGCACGTGCCCCACATCTCATCTTCAATCATTCGTAACATGATTTAGTATTTCTCGTTCCTGAATGGCGTATTAACAGAATCTCCTATGTTACACATGAAGCAACTTTATCACATGTTTTTGTCCCCTTCTTGTGGACTTGTTTAAGCGTTGAGATTTCTGGTCAAAAGCATTAGCTCACTGTTGACTGCGTGAGAAATTCTGAAATCCTGAAATACTGTGTTAGATCTTCCATTCTGTACTTTCGTTGTTTTTTTTTTTTTAATTTTTTTATTTACCTGAGCGAAAGTCATGCCCTCAAGTTTCTGCCAAGAAATTTTCTTTTCCAAGTCGCATTGCTATCCACCTCTGACAAGAGATATATCCTGGAATCTGGAAGGAGTTTCTGCCATGTGGATTTTTGTTGCACTGGCAAGATTTTTTTTTTTAATACATTTTGACCTATATATAAATCCTGAAATACTGTGTTAGGTCTTTCTTTTTTGGTAGTATTTTTTGACATACAGGTAATTGCAATATGATATTAAACTATGGTATTTTATTACTTAAAAACTGTTCGTTTGGATGTGTAGAAGGTTCCAGCTTTTAAAAGCCACCATATCCAACACCCTGTATTCATGTCTCAAACCAAAACACTTTGTGACCAAGTCACATAGGAAACAGCTATTGCCAGAGCATTTTGTCAAGTTTGTCATACATTTATTGCATATAGGGATTCCCAAGTCAATTCTTGAATCTGAGGTTATGACTGACTCATTAGGCCCCCGGTTTCATGTCAATTGCGAAATACCTCATTTGTTGAAATGCTTCCTAAAAATCAAAAGGGGTTTCCATTAAATTGAGGACGGGAAGTAAAAAAGTGAGTGGATTATTTTTCTAAGGTTAGACCTAGTATGTATTACTGTGTATTGGGATTAATTACATTTGTGTCCTTAGCATCTCATAATTTTATGATCATTGATCAGGTCTTATATTGTCTCCTTCATGCAGGTTATTAGCAAACATCCATCCTTGAGAGGTTGGATATTTTCAAGGTATAGGAAGTTAAGCGAATCAGCAAGTCCTGAGGCTGTATCAGAACTATCATCTTCGCTGGAAAGAGTTTTTGGGTCCTCAGAAATGGTTCGCGAAGCAGATAGTCAAGATGAGAGTGATGATGATAACTCTGATCCGTCAAAGTATATTAATCGACAGTATTTGATGCCTAAGATCTCTAGCCGACACGATAACTCAGCTGAAGTATCAGGAAAGAGTACCAGTTCAAGAGCACATGATTCATCTGCTGGTGATGTATCTAATGAGGAAAGAAGTTCAGCTGACAAAGTTTTAGGTCAGACTGTGAAGGCTTGCCACTCACTTGTCAAACCTGAGGCATCATTGGGTGTTCGTTCAAATCATGAATGTGAAAGCTCAATCTCTGCCAAGGAATTGGGTTCGGGGGAGATTGGAGATTCATGGCCAGACAGGCCTTCCATGCGAAAGGACTTGGGGAGCAACTTATTGCCTTCTCCTGCCTCCAGAAAACCATTAGACCAGAGGAATGATGCATTTGAGGGTGGAAACCATATTTTTCAAGCTGATAAGAACCAAACATCTAAGACTTCAGCATCTCCTAATGAGCATTCGACCACACAGTATCATGCTTGTTCAACAAGTCCAATTGTGTGGTACTGTGATGGGGATCCTGCAGCCATGGATGTCTTTTCAGCTTCTAAACAACTTTGGTTGGGCTCTCTTGGTCATGATGCATCTGAAAATCTAGTAAGATCACAGTTCGAGAAATTTGGTCACATAGAACACCTTTTGTTCTTTCATGTGAAAGGTTTTGCCTTGGTTGAGTACAGAAACATCATGGATGCTGTAAAGGCTCGTGAATGTATGCGGGGATCCTCCCCTTGGGGTTCGTGCCTTCGTATAAAGTTCTTGGACAGCGGACTGGGTAGCAGAGGAGCTATCAATGGTGTTGCAGTTGGTTCTAGTTGCCATGTTTATATTGGCAAGGTGTCCAGCCAGTGGGCCAAAGATGAGATTCTGCGTGAACTGATGACTGTGGGATTTTGGACCCCTCGAGTGGTTACCGATCTTGCCAGCGAAAGTGCCTTGATGTTGGAATTCGGGACTGCTGAAGAAGCTGCTACCGTTATGACACACATCAGGCAGCAGCGTAAAGAGAATGGTTATCACGTACCACAGAGTAAAAGCTTGACAGTAAATACAGGAACTGTGGATGGGTTAACCTCATCTCGTAGTCGTCATCTATTGGTAAGGCTGATAGATCCATCGGTAACTGATGAAGAACTGATTAATGCATTCTCTCAATTTGGTGAGCTTGCTGGATGGAAATTTATCAGACAAAGTGGTTGCTGCTTGATAGATTTTTGTTCACATGAAGGAGCGGATGCTGCAAGGTCTCGTTTAGATGGGGCACGATTTGGGACTACAACCATCCGTGTTGAATTGAGAACCAACAATCCTGGAAATGCTCCAGCTGTACATGATAGCCCTAATGGCCGTAATATGACTAGAATGTCTCAGTTATCTTCTTTATTTGCTTCCTTGTGTACAAAATACAACATCAGTCAGAGCTCAAGTTCAGTTGATGGCCATATATCCAGAAATTATCATGCCTCCATCAGGAGGGATGACGATATGGTACCAACGAACACTGTCTGGATTGGTCTACCCGATATTCCTGCCCCATTCTTCACAGATGATGAACTAATGTCCATTTGCAATCTTGCTGTTGGAAATGCTGGGTCTGTCGCCAGATTGACACGGGCAAATTTGCATAGGGTTCCTTGTTGGTTTGTTGAATTTAGTAGCATAGATGCAGCAGTTATAGCATTGAAGAATATTCGAGGTTGTCCAGGCATGTTCTTGCAGATTGAATTCAGGTTAGGATTTACTGGCTATGAATTATGATAGCCTTTCTCGTTTCTCATCAATATGCTTTGAGTTTTTGTTCTTTTAGTCTTTTTCAATATTGTCTTACCTAGTTATTTATTTGGCATAACTTATTTTATATATTTATCACATACTAGTGCGCCTATGAACATCTCTGTTGTCTTCCTTGGGTTAACCAATCATATCTGCTACATTCATGTCCAAATAAAGAGATGATTCAGGGTTTTTAATGGATTTTTACACATCACACACCTGTTTGGTTGAATCCAACTTACTTTCGAAGGTTATCAATTGTGCGTCGATAGAAGCGGACCACATGAAGGCCTCCGCATGAGGCAGAACACATCCCCCGCACCTTGGTCCATGACTGTTAAGGATTTATCACCAGGCATAGAGCTTGGAAAAGTTTCTGGATGAACAATGGCATTTGGAGTATGGTGCCACACTCAATCATCCACTTCAAAAGGATAGAGGACCGTTCTGTTCAACAGACCAAGTAACTGAACCATCAATTTGATTTCGGTGGTCTCAAAGTTTTCTTTGAGAGTCAAGCTCTCACTGGAGAACAAGAATCGTCTAAAAGAAGATCGAGTGGAGGCAAAGGTCTAGGGCAACATGGCTTAAGGAGTGATACAAGAATGCAAGTTTCTTCCACGACATCGCTAGTTCTTGTGCTAGGTCTAATATGATTCTTAGCATGTCGGTGGATGGGAAGAGAGTAGAGAAGTCTAAGGTGTATGATGCGATAGTCAAATTAAATTTGCAAGGACCTTCTTGTGGGGGAGAGGTGGCAGTGGCCATGTCTCAATAATTTGTCATTTGTTTATTATCCGAGGAGGAAGCTGCTTCGTTGAATAAGCTGATTTATGAGGAAGTGATCAAAGCAGTTGTGGATGCTATGGGTAGGGATAAGGCCTTGGTGCCAGACAGCTTCCCTATGGCATTCTTTTAGGTCCTTTGGGGGATGGTGAAGGATGACTTGGTTAGCTTCATTACAAAGTTCTTTGAGATGGGGTGAATGGTGATAGAGTTGTGCACATCTTTCATAGTTATTCAACAAAAGGGGTGGAAAGTCTTTGTGACTTTAGACCAATTAGCCTCATTGGGAGTCTGTATAAGATCCTAACTAAGATCCTGGCTTTAAGGTTTCGTGTAGTTTTAGCAAGCATCATTTCCAAGGTTTAGAGTGCTTTTATGGTAGGTCAATGGATTCTAGATAGTGCGTTGATTGTGCACGAAACATTGACTCAAGGATTTGAGAAAGTGAGAAGGGAGTAGTGTGTAAACATTGAGAAAGCTTATGATCACATAGACTGAGACTTTCTTGATTATATGTTAGGGCGATGGGACACCGATAGAAATGGAGAAGATGGTTTCAAGAATGCATTTTTTCTGCCATATTTTTTGTTAGCAAGTGGGTCTCCTAAAAACTTCTTTAAATCTATGAGGGGGATTCGATAGGGGACGCTTCCACCCCCCCCCCCCCCCCCCAGATTTCACATCTCCAGTTTGCAAGTGATACCATCCTTTTTCGTTATGCAGAAGAGGGGAAATTGGATAATTTGAGAAAAAAACAATCATATGCTTTGAAGGGTGTTGGGTTTAAAGGCCAACATTTGAGAGAGTGAGATGTTGGTGGTGTGGATGTCCAAGGAAGAGGTGGCGAGCTAGTAGTAGTATCCGAGTTTATACCTTGGCCTCCCTTTATGTATTGGTAAACCTATGGTTCACCTTCGGGACACAGTGATTGAGAAAGTTGAAAGGAAGCTTTCAAGCCGGCACCTGTCCTTGGGAGGGGAGATTAACTTTAATCGAAGTAGTAATTGTTAGTGCTCCTATTTGTCAATCACGTGAGTCAGTGAATCAATTCAGCCCTTGGTAGCTGAGGATCGAAGGCACATGACGACATGAAGAATTAAGGGGTGAAGGAACAGGTAAATTTGAGGTGCCTTGGTGACCCTAACTTTAGACCCAAAACAACCCTAACCCCTAGATGATCCATTCCTTAATAAGTAAACCTTTCTTTGATTATCCCTCAGCCTTAGGAACTCAATTGGAACATGATAATAATAGGCTAAAAGAGGTTCATAGTTGATGTAAACCAAACAACCCAAAATATCAGAACTCTGGTTGTCGACCAATCGAGCGAATCCTGGATCGATCTCAATCGATCAAGAATGGCCAAAACACTCCAGCAACATTTCAGGCCAAAGTCAAAAAGTTCGATCGATCGACACATCGATCGAAGGGTTTTGTTTATAGTCGTTGGAACTCAACTTCTATATAAAGGGCATTCGGACCTTGGGCAATTTCATGTGTTTTTGGTGCCATTAGAACTTAGGTGATCCCACTCCTAAGGCTCTAAACCTAAGAGATTCAAGTCATCTTCCTCGAAATTACCCCTCTAATGAGGATTCCAACCTCCATTGATTGAAGATGCACTTGATCTCTACCATTTTCTAAAGGATAGACTCAATCCCACAGGTAAATCCGTAGTCTACTGACCTCTAGAACACCCATCTAGGTGAACCCTCATTGGAAAACAACTATCCCTCTAGTTGTAGAAGATTCCACCCTCTCCCACTGCCTTGGTCACCTCATTAGAGCATCAAATGTATGGCGATTGATCGTAAGAGCTAAAGCATTCGCATCAACGATCGTGGGAGCAATTGAGAAGCTGATTGAAGCACGGGAGAGCAAACATCAAGCATCTCAAGCAAGGCGCATCAATAAAGCTCAATTCGACAAGTAAGGTTGTCAATTTAGATTCCGTATACTTTTTCCTTGTGTATAATTGAGTATAGAGTTTGTGACCCAAACTCAAATAGGTTCTTGTGTAGGACCGAATTTACCAGACACGGGTGCATACGTGTTAGTCTTTATAGGGAGCCTCCGGCTGAAGTGAATGTAGGTCCTTGGATTTGAATCATAGTGGTTGTTGGTTAGCCGATAAAAAAACCAACTAAGACTCCGAGGGAGCCTCCGACAGGAGTGTAAGTTTAGGTCCTTGTGTAGGGCTGTAAATGTTAGGGGTGATCCTACTCAAAGAGAGTGCGTCCGTCAGGAGTGGAGTAGGCAAGTAGCCAAACCACTATATATCCTTGTGTTTGCCGTCGTTAATGTTTGCAATTCTATTCATGCTTATGTGATTAATTAGTTAAATTATATGAATGCTCGAATTGGATTGTATGCTAAGTACTTGTAAGCACACACAAGATCACTATCTCTAGCACATACTTGTAGCTCAACTTGTTGTATCATTTGTAGTCCATTCTATTAGACTCGCTTGGCTTGGAAGCCTAAGTATTACTTGTTTTAATCGAGATAATTTTTAAGTGGTCCTATTCACCCCCCTCTAGGACTTAGCCATAATTCTAAGCTTCGATAAGTGTCTGCGTGTCGTGGTAGACAATCCACGCAATTTCAGTAATGACAAACCTACTTAAAAAAAAATAAAAATAAAATGTATTTCATGTCTTTATTTAGATGCCCTAAGGTTGTCTTTGATAAGTTGGAGATGTTATGATGCCAACCAAATGGCCACACAAGCTGATTGATCAAGATTTGAAGAAAAGGCCCACATCCCACACGTGCACGCTCCGCACGTGTGTACAAGAAAAAAGACCACTTTCCCTTTTTAGCCTATCGCTATTCTTTTCTTTCAAATATCTAGATTAGGAAGTTTACTTTTTCTTTCATATTTTTATATTAGGCATGGAGTAATTTTAGATTTTTCTTATTTAAGTACTTTCTTATTTAGGTGCTTTCTTAATTACAGTGCTTTCTTATTTAGGTAGTTTTCTATTTTCTTAGATCTTGGCTAGTTAGGAATTTTATTTTTAGATTCCATAGCTTTTATTGCAAATTGTAAGGATTGGTTATAAATAAGGCCAATGGCCTATGGAAAAAGAGAAGTTGATTGATATTTTCTTTCAGTAATTCTCTATTTATCTACGGTAGTTTTTTTTTTTTTTGGGGTGGGGGGGGGAGGAATCCCTAGTTCAAGACTAAAGGACTATTGAGCTTGCTCATCGCCTTGCATTCGCAATCTCTAGCATTCGGCCAGAGGATTGTTGGGTCCTTTCCCACAATCTCTTTCTTCTTTTCTTTGATCCATTTGCTTTCCCTTTCGGGGTTTGCATTAAATTGGTATCGGAGCCAGGTTCTGCTCTTGGGAGACTTAAAGAAGGTAATTTTCTCATCTTAATCCTACTCTTTCATCTTTCTCATTCCTCAATCCTTCATCTTCCATTTTCTTTTTCTTTTTTTCCCTTTTCCCTTCCCAAAATCACCAAACCCTAAACCATTCCTTTTCCTTTTCCCCCCAAACCCTTTGAACCCTAATCATACCTTTAGAAAAAAAAAAAAACTCTGTTTATATTCTCTTCCAACCCTACTATATCCTAATCCCGCTTCAACCCATCAATTGCTTGCCCTTTCTTTTGTCCTTACCAAAAAAAAAAAAAAAAAAAGAAAAGAAAAGAAAAGAAAAGAAAAGAAAAACCCATCCCAACCACTAACCTTAGATCTAGAATCCAAGCTTATAGTTCAACCCATGCTCTCGTTTGGAGATGTCGTGGATAGGAAGATGTTCATATGCCTCATACAATTATCCCCATCCAAACTTTCCTACCTTTCCATATCTATTGCGTTAATCTTATCTGACTCATTTTGACTATCACGATGATCGTCCTGAGTCTCACCCGTCGTTTTAATGGCCTTCCAGATGTTATGAGCAATGACAACTACATGTCAGCTACTCAAAAGCATCCCATTATACGAAAATATCAATGATGGCCAAGAATGTTCATGAGACATGGGAAGAAAATTTCCAGGAAGTCAAGAAGGAAATTAGAGCATTTAAGGAAGGTATTGAAAACAAATTCATGGAACTTAAAGAGTTGGTGAGAGCTTGCTTTGAGCCCTTGATTGAACAAGAAAAACTTTATGGGCTTCAATATGCTTTATCTGGCATTCTAAGGAATGGCGTGGCTATAGATAGTGTGGCGACCTAAAAGGAATCCTACTTTGGATTGGTTGATGGATCTATGGATGGGGATGGATCAATGATTCGATCGGAGTAAAGTCAAGTAAAATCAAAAGATTAGTTGCCGGATGATCCAATTGAAGAGACTGAAGGTTTAACAGATATAGATGATCCAATGGCCAAAGCGATGGATAGTGCTACAATCATAGTAGCAAACTCTATAGAGGTCAACACAATAGTACCATCTTAACTTCAATCAAGGTATTCAGATTAGAAGCCAACTGTGACCAAGGGGCCACAATTGACATCTAGAACGTGGAGGACTAACAAGAAGCAAAAGAAAGATGCTGTGTATTTCAACACCGTATTATGCACAAGTACTCATCAAGTGTGTAGGTCTCCACCATCAATTGCCGGTGAAGCCGAAGAAGACGCGCTACAAATGAGGATCTTCGTAGGAGATTATGACTTCCAATGTAAACTCAAGGACGCATTTTTTTTTTTTTTTTTTTGAAACCGGGTGGAATTGATGCAACAACATGGCTACACAAGGCGATTGATCAAGATTTGAAGAAAAGGCCTACATCCCACAAGTGCATGCTCTACACGCGTGTATAAGAAAAGGACCACTTTTCTGTTTTGGCCCATCACTACTTTCCTTTGTTTTATAGTTTTGAGGAAGAGGATTGGAGATTGCTAGAGGGAGTGAGGGACACTTTGTCGTGTAATGTCCACGACCACCACACTCAAAGCAAGTGTTGGTCGACCTCCCCCACTTCATACATTCAGTAATGGGCACCATGATGGAAATAAAGTTCCTAATAAGCCTTCAACAAAACATTGCAAGCCCGTGAAAACAACGAACCTCATGAATGTTTATGGGAGTAGGCCATTCAACAATGGCCCTTATCTTTTTATAATCAACCTTTATGCCTTCTGCTGAAACAACAAACCCCAGAAAAACCATGCTACAACTCATGATGGGGCACTTTTTCAAATTGATATAGAGTTTCTATCATCACTCGACGAAGATGGTCCAAATGATCTTCCCGTGAACGACTATAGATGAGGATATTGTTGAAGTATACGACGACAAACTTGCCAATGAATGGCCATGGAATTTGCGTCATTACCTGCATGAACGTAATAGGTGCGTTCGTCAAGCCGAAAGGCATCACTAGCCATTCATATAATCTATCATTTGTCTTGAAAGCAGTTTTCCATTCATCTCCAGAACAAATTTTGGTCTGGTGGTACCCGCTTTGCAAATCAATTTTTGAAAAGATTGTAGCATTCGCCAACATGTCCAGCATGTCATCTAGGCGTGGAATGGGAAAGTTGTACTTTACTGTTATCTTGTTGATGGTGCGACTATCGACAAACATTTGCCAACTGCTATCCTTCTTTTGTATCAAAAGTGCTGGCACGACACATGGGTTGAGGTTATCACGAATGAAACCTTTTGTTAGCAATTCCTCCACCTGGCGACAAAGCTTTGCATGCTCTGTCGGGTTCATTCCATATACTAAAAGATTTGGTAATGGTGCTGCAGGTACCAAATCAATCGCATGTTGAATGTCACACATGGGTGAAAGCTCGCTTGGTAGTCCATTAGGGACCAAATCTTGAAATGAGGATAGAATGTCCTGAATCTTAGGTGGTTGAACAACAACATTACCAATTGGATCGATCTTGCATCCTACCAGAGCATACACGAATCCCCGTTCATGGCTCTCCACGAGTTGGGCCATACTGAACACCATGGAAGCTGGCTTTGCCTCTTCAGATTCGTCATTCTTCATAGGGTTAAGAGTAATGGGCTTTCTTTTGTACATATAGCTGTATGTGTTCTTGCGACCCTTACGAGTTACATCTTTGTCATACATTCATGATCGCCCTAGTGATATATGCGTGACCTTCATTGGAATAATATCACACCAAAGCAATTCTTCGTAACAACCCAGAGAGGAGTTTACTAAGCACCTATTAGTCACAGGGATGAATGTGTCATTCACCCACACAATCTTGTATGGCCTGGGATGCATTTGAGATTTCAATTTCAACTTGTTCATCATGCTTTGTGAGGCCATGTTCATGTTGCTGCCTTTGTTAATAATGACCTTGACAACCTTTTCATCACATGGTGCTTGTGTATGGAAAATCTTAGTTCTCAACCGGTCTTCTTGGGCCTCCTCTTTTGGTGCTGTCAGAATCCTTCTGACCACCAATGATAGCTTATTTTCGTTAAGGCCATCTAGGCCTTTCTTAAGTTCTTGCTTGTTAGCTTCTAGATCGTTTTGGAAGTGATCTCTAGTTCAAGACTACTATAAAGCTTGCTCATAGTCTTGCATTCGCAGTCTCTATTTGGCTAGAGGATTGTTGTGTCCTTTCCCACAATCTCTTTCTTCTTTTCTTTGATCTATTTACTTCCCCTTTCGGGGTTTGCATTACGTTAAGTTGGGAAATCTTGTGGCAGGGAGTAGAAGAGAAGAAGTTTCATCTGTTGGCATGGGAGAAGGTTTGCCTGCCTTTTGGGGAAGGGGGAGCAAGTATTAGGAAGTTGAAACTAATGAATTCAACTTTGCTTGGAAGTGGTTGTGGTGCTTAGGGTCAAAAGAAGGTAGTTTGTGGAGGCAAGCGATTGAGTGCAAGTATGGGGTCCAGGAAGGTGGGTGGTGGACTAAAGATTCCTCCTTATATAGGGCCACTAGTGCTTTGGAGAGTGGTTGCTAGAATGGGATTCCAAATTTAAGGAGGGCATTGGGTTCTCGTGAGGGATGGGAGTTGGATTTGCTTCTAGGAAGATGTGTGGGTAGGGGAGAAGACCCTTAAAGAAGAATTTCTGAGGCTTGCCGAGCTGGCTTTGATTGTGGATATCCATGTAGCTAGGTGCTTTCCCATGTCTAGTGATGCGGTGGTCTGGATGACCCCCCCATTTAGAATGCTTTTGCTGCTAAATCTTTCCCAAAGCATCTCTTATCCCTAAATATTCTCGAGCTCGTTTCTAACCAAATACACCACACCACGGCTTTTGTCCAGCAGCACCCAAAGAATTCTACAAATGTACTCACCTTGTTCCGCCAGCCCATATACAGCTCCCCCACAAATCCCGGCATGATCCATGTAACTCCAAGAAATTGTTGGACCAGATGCGATTGGCTGTTTCAAAGAACATAGAGTAGATGGGGCCATTGCATTGCACATTACACAGCTATTTGGGAGCGACGTCCCTCTTCTTTAAGATTGCTCAATGTTAACATTTTATCCAGACCACAACCCTACAAAATGCTTCTACCTTCAGCTGTGCATCTCCACTCCAAAATTCCTTAGCCCACTGCATATATTCGTCTGCCCTCCATTGGCAGTTGCATGGAAGTATGACTTGGACAATTTCCTTCCTTTTTCCAAGATCCACACCCCTCTGTCTTGTCCCACTATTCTAACGTACATATCCTCTAACCAAGCGAGTTTATTGAGTAGATCCCTGATTTCTTCATCCCTTAGGTTGCACCTGAACTTAGGGCTCCACATGATTCCATCTCCTACACACTGAACCCAACTTTAAACATTTACCCTCTTGGCATTGCTACAACATACATGCATCTACCCTCCAGGACCCCATCTTGGATTTTTGACCATCCTCCCAGTTTATAACATGCAATTTTGTGCTTAGCCACTCAATGTTACCATAAGAAATTCCTCTGACTACACTCAATATTTTCAGCTGACAACTCATTGAAGGAAAAAAACTAAATTGGGAGGTTAGCCAAAATAGATTTAATAAGGGTGGGGTGATTTTTACTCCAAAGGACAAATAGCTCTTGTTACATAATACCAACTTCTTTCTATTCTTCCCACCATGGATTTCACAACGAGGTAAACCTTAGTATTACCTCTAATGGAGGAGCAAGATACTTGAAAGGCAACAACATCCTTTCACACCCCATCAAATCTGCCAATATACTAATCTCCTCTTGATTCCCAGCAACTCCCTCCATGGTACTTCTACTAACATTCACCTTGAGACTGGGCATGGCTTTGAAGCAAATGAACAATGCCTTCAAGGTTCTTCAAGCATCTCATAGAATGAGAGTGTCATCCGCAAATTGGAGATGGGCTATTAATAGACGTCAGGAAATTGCTTAATAGGCTAGCTTGGGATCGAAAAACTTTTAATCAGTTCGGTCTTGGGACTAAAATCTTCGCCTATATTGGGTTTGGGTTGGGCTTAGGCTAGGCCTTGAATGGTCCTTTTTTGGTCATGCTTGCGAGTGAATTAGTCGTTCCCACTTGGTTTGTTTGTTCATCGGTGAGTTAAAGAAGTATCTAAAGTTATATCCCATATGAGAGTAACCAATGTTCCAAAATCAGCGATAATATCTATATTATCCCCGATATTATCGGTATTGCCAGACCAGCGAAACCGAAACCCCGTGAAAGGCCTTTTTTTTTTTTTTTCCTTTTCTTTTCTTTCTTTCCAGGTATTGGCTATATATCGATACATGTTTGTATTACTACAATATCGCCCAAGTTTGTATTTGAATTGACCCTCCGTCATATCTAATTATGTCGACAATATTATTGTTGGCACCACTTAATATGGGGAAAGGAGAGATGTTAAATGTGTAAATTGCCAGAAATGGAAAAATAAAAATAAAATCAAAACATAGAATTTTTTTTTTTTTTTTTTTTTTAAATATTTAAATAATTATTATTATGATGGGAAGGACCTAAGGTAATAAAAAATGATTTTGTGTGTGTGTGTTTTCCTTACTTTTTGCATGGATTTGAGTGGAAAATCAAAAGATTTGAGAGTTTAAATGGTGGAATTTGGGAGAAATTGGGAAAATCCAATTTTCTCATCTAAATTAACTAATCGGGGACCTAATTTTTAATATGATGAGTTGGCTGATCTATTGATTCATGCAGATTTTTTGGATTTCTTAATTATTCAGATTTTTAAAAATAAATAAAAACTTGTTTAATTTGGAAATAATATTTTCAAATTTTTTTATTTTAAAGATTATCTATTTCGTTTTATTTATTTTTCTTATTCATCGTTGTATGTTGATGATCGATCGATTGATGGGTCCATTTTTTTGATGAACATATTATATTTCAAAGATAAATAAAAAATGTTTATTTTAAAAAAATATTTCCATTTCAAAGATATTTTTTCCATGGATGCATGGTTATATCATAAAATGCATGGACGTGTGCATAGATGGGTGGATGGATGGGTTATGTATGCATGGATGGATGGATGTGCATGTATGTATGCATGCATGCATCATGCATGGATTGATGGATGGTTGGATGGTTGGATGTGTGTAAGTTTGTATGGATAGATGGATAGTTGGATGTGTGTATGTATGGATGTATGCATGGATGGATGGATGTATGTTATGCATGTGTGCATGCATGGATGGACGCATTAGTGTATATATGCATGAATGAATTGATGGATGTTTTAATATATGAATGGATGGATGGATAGACATGTGTGTGAATGTGATATGGATGGATGGATAGACATGTGTGCGAATGTAATATGGATGGATGGATGGATCATATATGTGTGGATGGATGGATGGATGTCGTAGTTATTGTTTGGTACCTGAATTTGTATGTTATGAACTCATTTTGGTTAATATTGCACTGTTTTTACAACAACACATGCTTTAGGCCCCTATGAAATGGAAACTCATTATATATGTTCTTTTTTGCAAATTTTTTATTCCTAAATATGTGTATTTTAGCATCTCCTGAAGTTTCACTGAAAAATTCCACCATTTTCCTCATGTTTCCCTCAGTCAGCGACACATTTCCTGGTATCAGCGATATTGACATATGTTTCTGTATCCCAAGCCAGCGATACATATAACTAAACTGACACTATGAACTGGATGTAACAACCTTTGTAATTTCCTTAATTATTGGAACTAAAAGCCTTTGTAATTTCCTTAATTATTGGAACTAACGGCCTTTGTAAATAATGTAAAAACTGCTAAATTTGCCTATGAGTGTCTCGTCAAAATTACAACATACCCCTTGTGGGTACTAACAGGGTCACATTTGCAATTTCTTTAATGTAGGACTAAAGTTACCCTATGACTGTCTCACAACAATTCTAAAATCCATATTTACTTGTAACTTCATGTTCTAATTTTTCACTGGAATGCACTAGAAGTTTCATGGCTTTCACATACTGATATTCATATGTATATGTTGCCTCCTACAGAAATTCAGGGATTCCTTTACATATTGATGAACACCAGTTTGTGCCAGCAAAGCCAAATGCTGTCGGATATCACTCATCCGAGAGCAGCATTCATGATCTTGTTTCACCTAGAGTAAATCCGGAGACTGGTGGAACTCTATTTCAAACTGGGCATGCATATCAGTCTAACTGGACTGTTTCTAGCAGCATGGAGCGACAGGAAGTAGCGTCCTGGAAGGTTGAGAAAGTTGATGGTTTTGAAAATAACATGGCAGCTGATCTTTCGTCGGCAGGTAATCTTCTATTGGAAAAGATTTTTATTTCTTTTACCGATCTAGTGGAAAAGTTAGTGCTGACTAGAATAAATGCATGCTCATGGATCCTACTGGTGATTTGTCAGAAGGTCAAGCTGTTTCTCACAACAATGAACAAATCTGGATGTATAAGACACCTGAAATGGAGCCGCAAATGTCGGCACCAGGGACCATATCTTGCCCACCTACATTAACGCCAGGGCCGCCCATCATATCACCACCTCCATTACAAGTTCCGCCATTCATGAGGCCAGTCTACCTTACTCCGAACAATTCTTGGGATAGGCGTGGCTTAAATCCTTCTTTGCCTTTGACTCATATGCCACCAGGAATGATGCCTAATAACTTTCATGTTAATGTATGTGGTCCTCCTGCCTTTTTACCCTCTCCTGTGACTCCACTTGCTCAGCTGCCTGGAAATTCAATGCTTCATTTTGACCAGATGGTTGCCCCAGCAGCCTTAGCACCTCAATCTCCGCCCCCTCCCCCTCCTGACATGCCGCCACCGTTACCTCCATCTCCACCTCCTTTACCTCTATCCCAGCCTCCCTCAGTTCCACCTCCTCCCAGTTCTCCTCCTCCACTTCCTCTGCAGGTTGTTGAACCTCCCAACTCAGAAACAAGTGGACAATGTTTGCAGTCTCAGTGGCAAGGTGTGCTATGCAAAAGTGGGGTTCATTACTGTACACTTCATGCAAGTAGAGAGAACCTGAATGCTTGCAAGTATACGAATTCCATATCTGAACCTTCAGAGTAAGGACTTCTACATTTTATCTGAAAAATCGTCATTGTACATAAATTTCTAAAGGAATGTAGTTTAGTTTCTAACTGAAGGCTTCTGGGTAACACTCAATGCAGATGGCCAGCGAAATTAGAAGTGACAAAGCGCACAGACTTCCGGCATGTTAAGTCGACCTTCACCGGCACTCCACCAAATAAAGTCAGTTCATAACCATGGACTAAATGCTTTTCTTTAGATGGTTACTTTACCTTCCATTTCAATCTTTTTCTCCCAGACACTTGGCACCAGAGCAATGCTAAATATGCCTTTATTATTCCATGTGGAACATGGATTTTATTTATTTATTTATTTTTATTTTTTGTGGTGTACCATTCAAAATAATTATTTATCAATTACATGAGTAATTTATCATTTAATACATACATATCTAGATCTTAGTTTCCAGGAATACCGAACTGGCAACAAGCTATTTATGTAACTATTTTATGATATCGAGAAATTTTTTTATACTCTGGCAGAGTGTAATTGGATGATACGCAGGCACTGGCAAAGTGTGCTTTGCTTGATACACAGGCACTTAGGATTTACTTAGAAATTGCATTCTGTGGTATACATGTAATTCAAATTAAACTGTCCAAATTATGGGTCTCAATTTAAATGTATCATAAGCCAAAAATTAAGATTATTTGGTTCTGTGACTACTAGATTGGGGGGCATTTATTGGATGGTTAAAAATGAAAAATAACCAATGGTTCTAGTTAAACAAACAAATGTCCACAAATCAGAGTTACGATTTTTAGACCAATTTGATTTTTGGACTGTCTTAGCAAAAATGGGTTCCTCAATTTGGTTTGGTTAATGTATGCCACATGTAAAGTTTCTGAGTGCCAGCAGTCTAGCGTCATACACTGCCATAGTAAAATAACTCCCCATGATATAAAAATGTGATGGCGACATGAAATTAAGTGATGCCCAGGCATTTGAAAATCAATGTGGTGCTGATTTCATGCATTCGAAGATGAATATTAGCAAATTGAGTTACACGACAGACTTATCCTTGAATTGGATTTGGTGAAGTCATCTTGCAAAAAAGTTTTGTAGAAATTATTGGTTCTCTTCTCTGGGGAAGAGAAGTTCATGATTAGTCTTGTGTGAGCAAATTTGAACCATGAAGGTAATGAACTGATTCTCATTGACTTAGAAGGGAAGGATTCTGTTTTTACAGCTAGCTGTAAATGACCAAAATGCCCTGAAGTCACTGTTTAAGCATAAAATATAAAACAACCAAGCAATTCATAAATATGAATATGTTTCTATGAACAGATTTGTAAAGATTTCGAGCACTAGAAATATCTTCCATTTCTGATCTCGTACAAGCTTTATGAAAATATGTCCAAGTGTAGGCTAACGATGAGGCAGGAAATCTTGACATCCATAGCAAAGACAGAAGATGATAGCTCTCCTAGATTCTTGTGATAATATCTGCTTTTGGTTAGCTGTGGCTATGTGTATCTTGCTCCCCCCCTTCTAGTAGAACTTTGGCTTAATTGTCACAAAAAAAGGGGGTCTAAGCGTAGGGTAAAGGACAGCAACCCTACGCCAAAGATGCATAACTAAAGAAAATATAGAATTTATCCCTACGAGATGCTGGGTATAACACATGGAAAACAAAAATGTCCCCATGCATGACCATAACCAGCTGCAACGCATTTTTTAGGGCCGAATATTGATACCTATAAAAATAGTAGTTTACATTTTGTACTTTTTGCGTCCGATCTTTTGGATGTAGATTAGCAGTTTTTGGCCTCATTTTTTCTATTGAAAAATAAATATATGTTGCTCAACTTCTCAACTTGGCGAATAACCCCATGACTAATTGACTATGATTCTTCAGTTCTAACTCGACATCCTTGAGCTCATGTTGGGTGCTTGCTCCTAACATCTCTATGAATGCTATTTCTGTAATGCATACTTAAATTATCAGTTCAGTTGTTATCTCTAATCATTCATATTACATATTTTCATCTCACCTTCTTTTTTTTTGTCATGTGATGTAGAGAGAGGTTTGTCGGCTGCTCCCCTCTACTATGGGTGACCGTAAAGGCGTAAGTTATCTGTTCTCTTTTCCTTAATGTGGATTTTATGCTGGAAAATGAAACCATTTTGTTAGCAACTCTGTTAATTTACAAAACAGGATATTCTACCAATGATCATGCCATATGGAATATATAAGAAGTTTAAAACAGCACATCTCGCCCTCCCTCTTGCAAAGTTCATAAAATTACGACTCCTGACATTTTGATGACTGCTGCCTCCATGCTCCCGCAGCCTAATCCATTCTTGCTCATGCTTCTGCCTCTAAGTTTCAAGTATTCGGGATCAATCAAAGAGAAGAAAATAAAGTTTTGAGTACTTGGTCATATTTCTAAACATTGCCTTACTGTGAAGAAACACCATATCTGTATTTCTAAACATATAGCAGAGCATTTAAAATTTTAGATAAATGCTTCTGGCACTCCTTTGGCATTAAACATGCACCTATGTCTTGAAGTCAATACCTTTCTCTTGGACTTAATTGCCCTTTGTAATTATTCCTGCTAAGCATCTTAGTATGATTATTTTCAATATTTTACTTCTATGTTTCTAAATTTGCCCTTCCCCCTCCTTTGCTGAAGCTTTTGCCTTTACCATGAAGACCTTTCAGTACCTAACAATCCAAGATATTCAGTGTCAATGTGACTGCACGCACTAACTAAAAACTGTGGATATGTGTCAGTTGAAATTTCCCAGATTTTTTCATGTTGCTTGAGAAAATTTCCTACCATTAATTAGCATTTTGTTGCTGTCTTCAGACATTTCATATATTGCTGTCATCTGAATTCCAGACCATGTGCCAATATCAGTTGTAGCCTAAAACCTGTAGTGATGTATACAAATCTTATTTGAATAAAGCAGATTTTTCTTGCTTGCCTTCGTATTGAATCTATTGATTAATCATGGATTATTTGGGTTGTTCATGTTGAGAAGCATGGATTTAAATCATCATACAGCCAAAATTAAACATGGTGTTCATTCACATTTGGTTGCATCATTTACCTGTCTACTGCTATATGCAAGTACTATACTCCATCTTAGAAATAAAAATAAAAATCTTATTTTATTGTGAATATTGAAGACCAGGCCATGATGAAGAATTAACCTTATTTGAATTTTGGTGCAGCTTCAAGATTTTATTTTGTATTTGAAGCAGAGGGAATGTGCCGGTGTGATCAAGATTCCAGCAGGGAAATCCTTGTGGGCAAGACTGCTTTTCATTCTGCCCCCTTCTCTTGACATATGCTCAATGCTTTCCATTGCAGCTCATCCGGAAGAATGCCTAATCGGTTTGGTTCTACCGAAGGAAAAGAACTTTGAATGGGTATGACTGTAATTTACATAGAAGAGATAAAAATTCTATGTTGTTTGGTCCCTGAGCCACTTGCACAAAGCCCTGGAATTTGAACAGTTACTCACCTCCTTTCCGGGCAAAACTTCAAAATCCCCTACATGTCTTGAAACTATCAAATGCACATAACGTCTTCAAACATTGCTGGTTTCATGAAAATTTGTGAGAAAGGAACTTCTAAACGTTTCTCAGGCTACCAAAAGTAATTGAGCTTCTGAGGTGCACATAAATATTCTTCTGTTGAGGGTATTTATGTCATCTCGGGGACAGGCTTTGTCAGTTTCAACTTTAAAATATGCACAAGTGGTTTCAAGGTGCTGCCATGGAACACCCTCCCAGGTCAGGGGTTCAAGGCAAGGTGTGCTGTAACAGCCGTTGCGTAATGGTAACAGTCACAACCATTACGTGTTACGGGGCTGTAATGGCTGTTATGGAAAAAAGAACCTGTAACAGCCCCAAAATGGTCATTACGGACCCTGTAGCAGTCTGTTATGGGGCTGGTACTTCTTCTCCTACTTTTTGTTTTTTTCCTTGGTGGATGTAGAAGACAATAAAAAGGGTGAACCCATCAAAGCATGGGATGTAATTTCATGAACTTTATTTTGTTCTTACAGAAGTACTTCTCGCTTACAATTGCTTCTGTATTTTGTGCCATAATAAGCATAGATGCCTCTTTTGGTGCTTGCATGTATGCACTTGAAAATTTTGATTGTACCAATAGTAGTTTTCTAGTTGTGACATGCAAAGACATGGATGTCTATGATAGTATGTGCCTTTGAAAGTATGTTATAAATTATTTACTTGGAGCTGTTAATTTCTTCAGAATACATATCAAGCATTTATTTTATTACCAAGTGACATTCTTTTGATTAGTTTGGTTTTGGTTATGTTTGTCTTAGGGAAAGTCTGTTTTCAGTGGACCCAAAACATGGACAATGAAAATGAACATGGAACCTGCAGCATGTGGAAAACAGTAGATTCAATAGGGGAATTTGTCGTTTGGTGTGTAATGCAGTTTTCCATGGATTTATGTGGAAATGTTAAAAGGTCAACAGTGAAACAGTCATCCACCTCCTTTCAGCACCTTGGAAAGCAGCTTACTCCCTTTTATAGGAAACATGGTTATCCACACTTTTGTTGATAAGCTTGCAAATGGGATCCTTACTCTTGCTCCAGTGGTAGACTCTCAGGAATTTCAACACCTGGTCAAGGGTTCGGGCATCCATAGGTGGCGAAATCCCACTACGGCGTGAGTGTGTGGCGGTGTGTGTGCGTGTGTAAAAAAAAAAAAAAAAGGCTTGCAAATGAAATTTATATGCCACGTCCTTTTCTGCAAATGGAGTAGGATTCCACAGAAATCAATTGATTGCAAAGTTATTGCAGAAAAAAAAATAAAAATAGTATTATACTTATTGTTTGTGTAGTGTGTACTTGTCACACTTCATCATGTTTGCATCTAGCTTTATATTGATCTGCTTGTTTGTTCCATGTCAAACCAGATCTTGGACTTATACTGCACTTTGCACTCTGACTAATGCATCCATCCTTCTCCCTTGTAGAAGCCCTCTATATGATTTCATATGCATTCCACAATGTTTATGTCGAAGATATCAACTTTACGGGAGTGTACATGACTGCATGGGTGTGGGTGACATGTTGTTTCAATTATATTCCATTGTATTAGATTTGCTGTTTCCCAAGTAACAGTGATTAAAAAAGTAAAAAAGAAAAATTGGCCAGGGGGCAAGCCTATTGCGAGTGACCCACTAGCCATTTCCTCAGCCACTTCCTCAAACAAGTCTGTCACCATCATGAATCCACATGCAACAACACAAACAAACGGAATGGTCTCCATTCAAGCATGATGTCCTCACAAGAGCACCACTGAATATCAAGCATAGAGAGCTACTAGCGTGCAATCGTTAAGGTATGCTTGCCCGAGCCATTCTCCCGATATTGATTTATTTTGGATTATTGTACTCTTCCTCTCCTGCCACAAGCCCTACAAGATGCTGTAGGGAAGCATCTTTCACAGAATACACCTCCCCTGGAAAGAGTGGCAATGCATGCGCTTACCAGATTAGCAAGAGAGCCATCCGGAGCTCAGTCAATACCAAAAGGCCAAGAAAGTGATCCCAGGCATTCATCTTCACATTGCAGTGGAGAAACAAGTGATCCATGCTTTCTTCTTTTACAGCAGCACATGAAACACATGATTACTGAGGCTATACGGTGCTTCTTCAAGTTGTCCACTGTGAGGGTCTTTTAAAAAAAAAAAAACAAAGTGATGCATGCAAATGCTTGCATTTGTTGGCAGTTTTTATGGTATTTAAGAGTCGGATGGAGATATAAAGAGCTGCACTATCATAGAAATAAACTTATATGAGTCATGCTATGAAACTTTGGGAGAGTGATCAAACAAAGATTAAGGCATCAAACAAATTTATCAGAAAATCAAATTGAATTCACGTTAGGGAAGTTAACCATTGAGGCTATTTTCCTACCTAGACAACCCATGGAGAAATGTAGGGAGAGGATCTCCACATGTCCTTATTGACTTAGAGAAAGCATACAATAGCATTCTGACTCCCACCTAGCATCAGTTCCAAAAAAACATTCGACTGGACCGGATCAAAGGGCCTGCTCCACATTGCCCCTTTTCCCACTCCCATCTTTTTACCATTCCTAGGTTTTATAGGAAAATGCCATGTCTTTACTTTTGCTTTTTGTCATATTCTTCCTTTAACCTAAAAGCCCCGCCTCTCTTTTTGACCTGTAGTGGATTGCTTGCAACACCTGTTTTCAAGGAAATCCTTGGAGCACGTTGTGGCCCAGGCTCAGTGGGGCCCACGATGATGTATATGTTTTTATCTATGCCGTCCATCCGTTTTGTTTGCTCATTTTAAGGCACGAACATGTGAGATAGTAACTTAGGGCTTGATAGAAGTGCTCACCTGAGTCTTTCGAAATGAGATTTCAACCTTTTGAGTATGTACTGATGTTCATGGGTGATTTAAGCGGCACAGTTGTCTTGAATTAGAATAGTAATTTTTATTTTTATTTTTTTCACTCTCACCTGGACTGAAATAACTAGAGGTTTCCATTTGAATTTTAATGTCTTTATTTTATTTTTACACATTTGGCATGTGCAAGTGGTCATAGGGTGACATGCATGATCTGGTCACGAGCACAGAAACTGTCATATAAGCTGAGCATAGGCAAGTTTGGGTTCTTTTTTTTTTTTTTTAAAAGACATGGTTCGAGCTTGAGCCAGCCTATAGAATTTTGAGCTGGGATTTGGCAGCATGAAGCCCGGCCCAAGCCTGCTGACAGCCCTACCTACAACGAGCTGAGCACCACATAGCGAAGTATGCACATCAAATCCACCGTCTGATAGGTGCGCTGCTGCCATATTTTCGTGGTGGATCGTAAAAATCAGTTCAATCCGAGACAGGTAGGCCAGCACCACAGGGAATGGTGTAAAAATCATGACTAAAAACTCTTAAATTCATGTATAGTGTAGTGTAAGGTACTTGTATCCTAATTGAAGGCATTATGATCATTATATAACAGGGTAAGGAGCATTGCGTGGTTTAGCAACATTGATCACGAGCACTCGTAGGGATCGGGTTGCATGTCCATCTCTGGCATCTACAAACAATTGTTGATGATCCTAGGCGTTGATTTGGTGGGATGTGTGGAGGCCGATGTTCTTTCAAATAATCGAGTAACATTTTTTTTAAAAATGGCAAACGGTTAAAAGTACAATGGTGAGCGTCCAAATTCAAATGGAAAAGTCAGGTGATTAATATCATCTTCTTAGTGCAAATTTTCAATGATGTTCTATCTGCACTAACAATAACATTAGATGGCCATATAACCATGTCATGTGTACAGTTGAATCAGGGCCATCCATCTTGTGGGTAATTAGTGAGATTACCCCTATTCAAACATGATGAGCCGGTCCCATAAATCCGATTGGTCACCTTCACACAGATTGACAAGGATTGTCCAACGGGCGTGATTTTCAGATTGCATGTGCCATCACATCAATACGATCCTAACCTTTCTTAGAAAGCTAAGCAAAGGTCATTTCGTTCCAAAAATCTCCTACCGTTGATGGCTAGTGTGCAGGTATCCCTACGCCCATCAGGGCCCATTTGGCACACATCATACACATCTTTAATGGATAATTTCTTAAATCACTACTTATGATTAAGGCTGAGTTGAATTTTTTGTTAATGCTCCATCCATTGTTTATTCTGCAATTTGGATGGTTTGGATTATCTTGTAATTATGACACAAATACATTTTCTGAATGAATGTATGTGAACTGTTAAAATGATTCAGAACATTTGTAATATGAATGATATGGACTCACCAATTTCCCTAATAATTGATTGGACGATTGGGATCAGTCAAGTGAATTGATTTTCTTGGAAGGATTGGCAATCAAGGGTAGGATCCAAATGATGGTTGATGTAGAAATGATTAGACCATTTGTAGTATTATCAACATAGATCCCATGGACTCATGGTCATTGAATGGACCGTTAGGATCATCAGCGGAAGTGATTTTTTGAGAGGGATGAATGACCAAGGGGTGGGACCCACATGATGGGGATAGTCTGGGTCAACGATCAAACCATTTGCTATATAATCAATATGGAATGGATGGTTGATGTCATGTGACAAAAGTGATTTTTTTATTTTTTTAAATTTTATTTTAGTGATTGGGAGTAAAGGGTAGGATCACATGATGAATGGTTTAGATCAATGATGGAACCATTTATAGTGTGATAAATATGGGTGTCCATTTCACTAACCATTAAATGGGGCAGTTACAATTTTCCAGTAAAAGTGATTTTTGACCGTGCGTACGATGAAGGCTGAGAACCAAAGATTGAACAGCTGAGATCTTCCAATTTGGGAAATTCCAGGAGCACGGTCCATCTATGGTGGAGCAATGGATAGGAACCTCGTAGGATCAACCCGTTCATCAAGTGGGTAAATGATCAACGTCATCATGATCTAAAATCAGGTGGGCCACAACATAGGAAACAATTGGGATGGAAAATCTACCGCTAGTTTTGTGTATGGTCCGCTGTGCTGTTCATGTGCCATCCAATCCATTCATCTGATATGCCTCATCTTAATGAAAGGATTACCTAAGAAATCCAGTATTCTAAAACTCAGGTGGGCCATACTACGACAATTTTAGAGGGTTATGTATGATTTTAATCTGCGTGAGTGTTGAACCAGCCTGATTTGGGGATCAAGGCCAAAGAAAGGGAGGTCTACCCGACGGACGGTGTGGATTTCATTCACGTCAAATACTTTCCCCTATCACTACAGAAGCTACCCCTTAGATACCTACGCCACGTAAGTGAGAGTCGGTGATGAATGGAGCCATAGCTTTCAAAACAATTTGAACCATTGATTCCATCTACGGTCAATATTTAGAGCTGAATATCACCGTGTACAATTCATATTATATATTAAAAATGGTAAATATGTTCAACAAATATCAAAGTGGCGCAGCGGAAGCGTGGTGGGCCCATAACCCACAGGTCCCAGGATCGAAACCTGGCTTTGATATTTATATTTTCCTTTTTACTAGAGCCGTTCATTTTTAATCAGAACCGTTCATTTTCATTGATTTTCTTTTTAACTATTTCATCAGAGCCATTCATTTTCATTTTTTAATCAGAACCATTCATTTTCTTTCTTTCTTTCTTTCTTTCTTTTTTTTACTATTTCACCAGAGGCCCGTACTAAGCACCGTGTAGGGAAGAATGCGCATCAAATCCAACCCATCTGATAGGTGCACCACCATATTTTTGTAGAAACCTAAAAATCAGTTCAATGGAAGATAGGTGGGCCACACCACAAGTAATAGCGTAAAATCTTATTCGCGTGGCGTAGCGCAATGAAGGTACAGCTATCCTAATAGAACTGGCTCTTGAATGAAGGTACTGCTATCAGTAGTGGGGTTAACCATCCATGTAGCATTGCCCACTCGAGACTTGAATCCACCCCCAACAACTGGCTCTTGCAATAAAATGCTCTACCAAAACAGTTGCACAGTGTCGATAAAATATATACAACATGATATGACCACAATGGGCCCCTTTGGGGCCCACACGTTGGACAGCGACGCGGGGTCCACGTGGGCTGTGGGCCTACCTCAGTTTTGGACTCATACCATAAAATGAGATCTCAAGGGGATGGACAGCCTGGATATACATATAACCTGGTTGGGTCCACAGCAGGCTCCATAGATAGGTTGGATTAGCAAATAAACATCACAGTGAGACTTTAAGGAGGTTTTCAATGCTAGCTGTCCAATCATCACTATTTCGTTTGGTGTGGTCCACTAAATCCGGCCCTCATGTCCTGAAATGAGCTGTCATGAGGATGGACAGTGTGGATAGAACAAATACATTAAGGTAGGACCCTTACAGTGGGCCCCACATCGTGGGAAAACATGCTAGATAGCAAGGGTGTCCAGCAATGTAGTCTTCCATGGATTGGAATCTGCTGCATTTTGGTTTTGCCCATAAGGGCTCATGGCCTACTACTGTGTTTAAACCGGGCGCTACTCGGGTACCTTACCTACACGATGGTGGGAGTCCAAGGTGGGCCCCGCGACCCCCAGATGCGATGAGAAATGGAAATCAAGTGGGCCCAACCCCCCACACCCACATGTATTTTTACTCGAAATTGGATCTGCCTCAACTTTGGTTCCTTTCCAATGGCCAGATAGGGTGGGCCACCTGGGAAAAACACATACATCATGGTGGATCTCTACAGTGGTTCCTACAGCCCTTGGTTGGGCTGTAAATAAATATCACAGTGGGCGTAAGAAGGTTTTAAAGGGTAAGCGTCAACACCCACTGTTTACTGTGGTGCGGTCCATCTAAGATTTGGGTCTGTTCCATTTTTGGGCCAATGGTTTGAAATGATCTGGCAAAGCAGATGGATGGTGTGGATGGAACATATACACTGCAGTGGGGCTAACAGTGGGCCCCACCCCATTACCTTCTAAAAGCAGCAGTAGCTTCTCTGGACACTGCTTGCAGCCAGCATCAGTGCTGGTATTCTCTCCCTCCTTTTTTTTTTTTTTTTTTGCAAAGTAGGTAGGTCCAACTCAGAAATCCACATTATCCATCATCTCGGCCAGGTCATGATGAGCCCTGATGATTCTTGTATTTTCAACATCAAGGTGGGCCACCACAGCGTATCCACCATGCTGTCTTGACGGTGTGGGCCACCCTGGGTGGACCCCACTTGAATCACAGAAAGGGAACCACGGGAAAAGATAATATATGCATCTAGGTGGACTGGACACTGTCCATGCTGGAGGGCGTGGAGAGGTAGGTCCCACCTTCTCAAGATGGCATAGAGAATGTAGGGATAGAGAGGGAAAGAGGGAAAGAAGGGTTAGAATGGGGAGAGGGAAAGAGAGAGATAGAGTGGGATAGCATGGGCTAGGCATGGGTTGTGTTGAGAAAGGTTGTGAGGGGATGTGGAGTAGGGGTGGTTTGAGAAAAGTAGGGAGTGTAGAGTTATTTTGTAGGGGTATTGTAGGTCATTTGGCAAGGGGTTGGTGTGGTCGGTGTAAAAGGGGTGAGGGGTAGTTTAGGGATTAAGAAAGTATATATTTTTGAGATTCTTTTTAGGGCGTGTCTGGGCCGTGGGATTAGAAGGGATTAGGTGGGATGGGATTCAAAAAACATAATTATTACCCATGGCTTAACACAGTGGTACATTGAATGGATATACCTACCATCATTTGAAATTAGAATAACACACATGTATTATATCTAAGCTGTCCATTTGTTTTGTAACCTCATTTTATGGCATGGGCCTAAAAATGAGGTAGATCCAAAACTTAATGTGGCCCCAAAGAAGTTTTCAACGGTAAGTTTTCAATCCCCGTTGCTTTCCATGGTAGGGTCCACTTGAGCTTTAGATTTACCAGATTTTTTGGCCCATGCTCTAGAATAATCTCGAAAGCTTTCCATGGTAGGGTCCACTTGAGCTTTAGATTTACCAGATTTTTTGGCCCATGCTCTAAAATAATCTCGAAAAATGGGTGGACGGTGTGGATATAACCCACACATCATGGTGGGACCTACACAACTTGCTAACATTGAGTGAAATAGGCACAGACCCAATGCAATTCCATCTATTCTAATTCCAAGCTTTTCCAGTCTTCCCAAACATGGAGTGGAATTGGCACAAGACCATATGAATCCCATCCCACCTAATCCCTTCTAATCCTACTGCCCAAACACGCCCTAAGATTTCTTGTAAGTGGGCTCCACGTTGTATACGCATGTATCTCACTAACCTGGGATTGCAACGGGATGTACCGTGAGGTGTTGGAATCGTAGTGACAGTGCAATTGCGATCGCTAGGATATAAGTCTTGGCTAGGGGCGTACACCGAGTCGAGCTCTCAGCTCGACTTAGCTTAGCCACTAGTTGACCCTAGCTCGAACTCGGCTCAGCTCGGTCCTCGAGCATGATTGGCCAGCTCGGCTCGATTCAGTCAACAACTTGAGCCAGTTTGAGCCGAGTTCGAGCCAAAATCGAGCCTCTACAACATTTTTACAAACACATGTAGTGCACTTTTAATTTCTCACTGTATGTAAAACAACAGCAACTGTTTACAAGTATTTCATCAAACACCTTCTAGGCAACATCAAAATCAAGGAAAAATGATATTTATTTCATATGCATACCTTCCTTGTCACCAACTGACATTGGTTAAGCCATTTCATCAAACACTTGGTGAGCAATATCAATATCAAGGTAACCGAGTCACCGAACTAGTTCGATATGAGTTCGATTCGAGTTGGGGTTTGATCGAGTTGAGTCGAGCTCGAGCAAGAATGAACTCAATTTGAAAATTTTTCGAGCTCAAAAATTTAGTTCGAACTCGACTTCGAACCGAGTCGAATCTAGCTTTTTCGAGTCAAGTCGAGCGAGCTAACTCGGTTCGTGCACACCCCTAGTCTTGAGTCATAGTGATATTAAAATACGAACACAATTGGTGATCAATAATTTAGTCGATCCCAATGTTGAAAACATGCATATTAAAGGTTCCAACGAAACATGGATCTTACACTTCTCCTATCTGAAGTCTCCACATTGTAGGTTTCTATATTTGTTGAATAACATGTATATCTCCTATCTAAAGTCTCCACATTGTAGGTTTCCATATTTGTTGAATAACATGTATATCGACCATAGTCTAAACACCCCGCTTCATACCTATCTGTATTGATCACAATTGTAGTGGGCCTACTAGATCGTTTAATAGAAAATTAATGATCATGTGTTGCTCACCTAATAGAACTCCTACATTCTCTCACTTAAGTTACACTAATCTATCAAAGAAAACAAAATGTTTTGTTTTATCTTTTAAAAAGTATTTTCTAAAATATTTGTTTTTACAGTTTTTAACTGGTGCCCTATTAAAATTTAAAATCTCTTATTGTTAGAAAATATGAGCAACGCTTGACAAATCCAATACATCAAGTCCACTGATATTAAATCCTGAGTGCATATACATGAAATATTAAAATGAGGTGGCACACCCGATGGACGGTTTGGATCTCACTCATTGTCCTTCCACAGACGCCAAACTGACCCTAAATTTGTAATCCCACCCATTTCTGGAGATTAATGATAGGAACATTTGTAACTTGATCAACATGAACCGTTAATTTCTCTACTCAATTGATTGGGACTGTTCATCCAAAGTGATTTTCTGAGAAGTATCCACAATCAATGGTCGGATTCAAATGATGGTTTGTCATGAAATGATTAGACCATCTGTGGTATTATCTACATGGATCCCATTGGCATTGAATTGACCGCTAGGATCATCTAGCATACCCGATGGACGCAGATTGCCTACTGACCCTGCTGGACAGTGCTCTGTGGGCCTCACCATCTATGAATTTTATCTACACTGTCCATAAATGAAAAAGATCCATCCAAATCTCAGGTGGACCACACCACAGGAAAACAGTGGTGATTGAATACCCACCGTTAAAAACTTCCTAGGGCCCACTGTAATGTTCATCCAACCTGTTGATTAGGTCACACAGACTTGGATGAAGAGAAAAATCAAATATCTGCTTCATCCAAAACTCCTGTGTGGCCACCAAGAAGTTTTTAATGGTGGGCGTTCAATCGTCACTGTTTGTTGTGGTACGGCCCACGTGAGATTTGGATCTACGTCATTTTAGGCTCATGGCCTAAAACGATCTGGAAAAATAGATGGACGGAGTGGATCAAACACACATCATGGTGGGGCCCACAGAACAGGTAATACGCGCCCTAAACAATTGGGATGGGAACCATGATGTATACCGATGGATAGGAACCAGGTCGGTACATCCCTCTAATCCAGTGCCACGTGGGATCCACCCGTCTATCAAGTACCCAAACGATCATCATCATGATTTGAAACTCAGGTAGGCCACGCCATAGGAAACAACTGGGATGAGAAAACTACAGCTAGTTTTGTATATGGCCCACCGTGCTGTTCATGTGCCATCCAATCCATTCATCTGATGTGCCTCATCTAATGAAAGGATTACCAAAAACAAACCGATATTCTAAAACTCAGGTGGGCCGTACCATGAGAATTTAAGATTGTATGATTTTAATATCGGTGAGTGTTGAAGGAGCCTGATTTTGGGATCAAGGCCAAACAAATGATGGTCTACCCGATGGACGGAGTGGATTTCATCTACGTTGAATACTTTCGACCGCCATAAGAGATTACCGAAATCCACTGCTGCATGTCATATTATAAAATAAAAATTCTGAATTAATATTTCAATAACATCAGAGTGGCGCAGCGGAAGCGTGGTGGGCCCATAACCCACAGGTCCCAGGATCGAAACCTGGCTCTGATAAATAAGAGTAGCTTCCAGCCATTCATTTTTATTTTTTGTTTAAATTTCTTCGTTTCATCACAGCCATCCACTTGTATTCTGTTTATTCTTTCATCACAACCATAATTTTTTCATTTTCTATTTATTGTTTCATCAGAACCATTCCCTCAGGTCCCAGGATTGCAACCTGGCTCTGATAAATAAGAGTAGCTTCCAGCCATTCATTTTTATTTTTTGTTTAAATTTCTTCATTTCATCAGAACCATTCATTTGAATATGACTGTTTGTCCCAGCATGCAAACCTGGCTCTGACACTGTAGAGTAAAATTCATCTGCTACCCCATTTTTTCTATTATTTCATCAAAACCATTAATTTGATGGGGTTAAAAACTAAATGGCCCACATATTATAAAAATATCAATCTTTTGAGCACCATTCGCATATAAACGTTCTCATTAAACAGTCCTTATTGACCAATGGATCACTAAGAAATGGGCCATACTCTAGAATCAGTGGCATATAAAAGACGAACCCCATCAAAACCATTCATTTAATGGGTCATACACTTAGATGGGTAAAATAATAATAAATAAATAAATAAAAATAAAATCATCACTCATCTACGTTCTAGTCCAACCAGTAGAATCGAAACTTACGGTCCAACCAGCAATGCCGAACTCTTCCAATAGGTTGGCCGAGTCATTGGGATTACATTGTCCCAAAATCAACCACATCCACTTAACAAGTGGACCGCTTGTATTTTGTTATTTATAGCTGCCTAAACATTTTGTTCTATGTTGTGGCCCGCCTATCGAGCGGGTGAGGCTGATTATTGCACAAGGCGATCCTCATGGTGGGGCCAACCTATTGGAAGGGTTGGATGTCACATACACCCATGAAAGGTTGGAAGTCGTTTGCTGAGCAGACCATGAACTATGATACAACCAGGTGGCCTCGGTGCCTTATCTTCTAAAATTAGAAACGTTTGGACTACCATCCACTTTCAAACGGTGGCAGATTAATGGATCCATAGTAATTATAACTGCAACTCAGGTGGGTTGGGTTGGGTTGAGGGGCCCGACCTGACTTCAAGAAGGCCCCACCCACAACCCAACCCGAATTCCAACCCAAGGTGTCCAACCTGTACCCAACCTGAAATTCCAATATACTTGACGCAACCCAACCCATATATGCTTGATCCGAACCCAACCTGATTGCAAATCAGGTTGGCATTTTCAAACCTTAAACTGACCCCAGGACCTTGACAATTGATGCAGATCAGGTCGCAGACACTTTCATGGCAAAGATGGATAAGAGAAGACCCAATTGGAGGAGGAAGTGATCGGGACCTTAAAACAGTCATATCTCACAAACCAGAATGAGTTTTTGAACACATCACTTATGATTTTGGGATAAGAGAAGCTACTTTAGCCAACCAACCCAGCGCCGGATTTGCGAGATTCCGTCATTTTGACGGTCAAAAGTCCATTTTCTGTTCGTATTTAAAGTTTTAATTTGATCATAACTTTTGATCCTTCGAGTTGTAGGAGTCATGCCCAACATGAAAAGGGATTAGAAAAATTAGGAGAATAACGTGGTTAGGCCAAATTGGACACTTAATATTTTTGGCCGAAAAACATGAAGTCTGAGTTGCAGTCTAAAACTTCGTCCTAGGTAGGTTTGCGCTCATTATTTAAAGGATTGTAAATTCGTTTTTTTAATCATCAAAAAATTTATTCGAAATTATTTCTATTTTTTATATCCCTCGTGGATTTGAGGAAGCTATGTGGATTTGGAATAGTTATTTCCTGGATTTGAGGAAGCTATGTGGATTTGGAGTAGTTATTTCCTGGATTTGAGGAAGCTATGTGGATTTGGAGTAGTTATTTCCTGAGGAAGACGGTGACCGACCTCATCATGTCCCTCCCTGCATCAACAACCCAGACTAACCCGACCAAAACTTGAATCAAGTCAATCGGGTTTGGGTTGACCCAAACCCAAGTTGCAGCCCTAATGGGCCATATTCTGTCTGGACTATTAGTGGCTTATAAAAGTCTGAGGCAGAATCGTTAGATGTCAGTTAGAAAAAGGCCCATTTACTAGAAATGGTTTATTTCATCATAACCATTCATTTGATGGGTCAATTGTAAATGGGCCATATATTCTAAAAATGAGACAGGTTGGACCAACATCCACTTCTAAAGTGTGGCATATAAAACCAAGGGCTAGAAATAGCTCAATGTCAGAAATGTCCCATTAATTAGTTGTAGTTGAGATTAATCCACTAAGAGAAATCTCTATCAGTGGACTCAAATGCCACGTGTATGGCCAGAGGCCGTTGATGGGCAATGAAATTTTCATGTACATCAATTTGAGAGTCTGACCATGTTCTTGTTGTAATTAAAAAAACAAAGATCCAAATCCCAATAGAAATTAAAGAAGTTTCTACTTCCTACCTGAAGATGGACATTCTGTGACCTAACATCACATGAAATCTTTCAGCTCTGGAGTCTCTCCCTTCACCACACCTTATAGTAGAAGAAACCGACAGTGGAGAAAGCCTGCAAGGAGAAACATTTGATGATGATAATATTAGAGATCTGTACAGATGGGGCCCATTATTCAGTAATCCAAATGGTTTATCTAATGGACCCCACCATGGATAGAGGATTCCCCAAAATCTACCAAACAGAGGTTCCTAACTGTCATATCAATGGCCCTACAAATAAATGGCCAATAGACAATTCTGGGATCTTATCTGGAAGAATTTTGGGTCATCCCACATCAGCCGTGGATCATACCATAAGATCAACGGTCTGGATCACCAAACCTTAGGCCCAACTTTTCAAGAGTGGGTGTACTAATACGCTATAGTTCCTTGACTTATGGGGTATCACAAATTAATGATCTGATTCGGATGGTCGGACTCATGGACACCAATTTGGATGGAGCAAAACTTGAGAATCGCATTGATCAAACAATCCTATCCGTCCAATTAGTGAGCATCAGATTGATGGTTAAAACAAAAATAGTCAGCAGTTGAAATTTAACAGGTGAAATCAGACGGATGGTTAAGATGGCCCAATCAGTTGGGACTTTCAGGCAATGCTCCATCCACAACAGAGCCCACAATTTGGACCGTTCAAATAGGAAAGCATGTATGCTACAGACCCCTCTATATGCATATGTAAGGCCAGTATGGATTTTGGGCAGTTAGGAATTAGAATCCAAGATTTTCAATAAAAACATGTTTGGCAACCCAAAAATCCTAGATTTCAAATCCAACCTGATTAAAAATCCCAAAAATAACTCCTAAAATTCCTCTGAACTATCACAACTGCTCTCCTCTTTTAATGTCCCCTTGAGTTAAAAATCCAGACTGCCAATCGCAACCAGGAGGATGCAACATCTAGGTACGAAATTCCAGGACTACCACTGAGCCATGAGTAGGTACCCACTTTTTTACCATAATTAGATAGAACTACCTTAAGAAGATTTTCTTTAGATGTCACCACCCCATGGTGTCTCGTCAAGGCTGTTATGTAAAGGTAACGGAGACGAGGTCGTAGCGCTTGCAACAACCATCATGGAAAAAATAACCCATAACTGCCGTTAATGGCCCGTTACGCCCCTATAAAGGCCATCAGATGCAGGAATTTCAAATTATTATTATTTTCAACGTTACAACATAGATATAGGTTTTTGAGTTTTTTCTTTGAATAAAAGAAAGAGACGATAGCAGTTGTTATGGGAAATATAACAGCTGTTACGACCCAAATCGTAAAGGTAACAATGGTGGCCGTTATGGCGACCATTACAATTATGGGATATCTTACACCACCCACATTATGAGGAGTCTCCTCATTTTACTACTACACATCTTTATTTTACTCCTTTCCATCCAATTCCAGTAAGAGCTCTTTGGGGAGCTTGTAAATGGTAGGTAAATGAATTAGGAGTAAATGGCTTACTTTGTGTTTGGAGGAGAGTAAATGAAATGCATTTGAAATCCAAAGATTTTGTTTGGGTGATGGGAGTAAATGACTTAGTTGTGTTTGGATTGGAGTAAATAAAATGCATTTGAAATCCAAATATTCGGTTTGGGTAATGAGAGTAAATGGAAGGAATTGGAATGCATTTGATTTTTCCAATATATTCACAAGAACATCTAATATCCCAAATCAGCCTTAATTATCCCAAATTAGTGTACTTATGTGATATTTAGCAAAATGATTGTAATAAGCCCATTGAAATTTATACTTCTAACAAAAATGAGGAAATTTCAAGACTCGAGTGAGCCACAAACATAAGGATCACAAACAACCAACTTGTCAACATTTTTTAATCATCCATTTAAATGGCCAACCTTTAAACAGTTTGGATCATTCTATTGGTATGATTTTATTAATTTATCTAATAATTGGATTGTTTCAGAGTATCATCATTGTGTTGCGAGTATGGTGGACGAGTGTAGCGGTACCTTTGTTTACTCACACGACTGTACAAGGAGCTATAAAAAGTCAATTCACCCAATTTACTTCCAAAAGGAGAGGATTTCATTTACAGCCCATTTACTCTCATTTCATTTCCATGTATTTACCTCCCATCCAAACATACCTCAAATCCCATTTACTCCCAGTTCCCCCTTTCAACCTCCATTCACTCCCATCCAAACACCCCTAACAGCCATTAACCTATATCTGAAATTGACAAAAATACCCCTAATAAGTGGTAACTGCGGACATTGATCCAAATAGTCCAGAAATATGCGGACAGCGATCTAGACTGTTACAAGATTGTGGATAGCAATCTAGACTGTTCAACACTCGGTGGTTAGTGATTTGAACTGTTCACAAGTACATGAACAGTAGTCGTCTGGACCATTCCAAGACAGTGGATGGTATCCAGACCATTCAACAGTAGTTGGACAGTGATACAAATCATTCCAAGATGGTGGGAGCAATCTTGACAGATCTTTGGGTATATGTATGCCAAGATACCACTACTTCTTAGGGGTATTTTCATTATTTTCAGAAATAGGCCATTGATTGTGTTTTGGATTCGACCTAAAGTGGTAGAGTAAAGAGACCCCCTTAAAATGTGGGTACTGACATCTAAAGAAAACTTTTGCGTAATTCTGTCAAATTATGCATAAAAATGGGTGGCATTTCAGCGTGTGCCGTAACAGCTGTTACGGGGCATAAAAGCTGTTACGTAAAGGTAACGGTAGCAACCGCAACACATTATGAGGTCATAACAGCTGTTATGGAAAAAATGACCCATAACCGCCATTATCAACCCCGTAACATCGCATTACGCCCCCTGCAAAAGCAGTAACAGCCTTGTAACATTCCCTTACGGAGCAAATAAAGGTTTTTCAGTTTTTTTTTTAAATCAGAGAGAGAGAGAGAGAGAGAGAGGAAGAGACCATAAAGGAATCTGTAACGACCATTACAGCCCGTATCGTAAAGGTAAAACTGTTATGAAATACCTTGTAAAAATCACTAATTTCTAAGTGCATGCATAAGTTTTCTCTACTCAAAACCCTCCAAAAATATTTTCAATATTCTAGCGGTGATGGATGATGCACATGCACTTCTAAATTAATTAGAATTTGCATAATTGGCGGACATGTAATTCATATTTATCTCTTCAATTTATGGGGCCCCTACCCAAATGTTATGCCTATCTGATTATTCAACTATTGCACTCATCGGATTCACTGGATGGTTTAAAATGAAAATAAATAAATAAATCCAATGGTCCTATTTCAACAAACAAGTGTCCATAAATCAAAGGTTAGGATTGCTCAAACAATCTGATTTTGAGACTGTGACCAAGCCAAAATTTACTCCGTTTAACTCGAGTTAATGTGGGCCACATATAGACTTTTTGAGTGGCTGCATATCCAGCTTCATACTGGGCCAGAGTATCAAATAACTCCCCATACTCATTTCAAAGCCTAACCCTCATAAAATTTACAAAAGAAAAAAGAAACATGTAACATTAACCATGGGACCCAGTTCTCTGTTTGTCACTAACAGGGACCTTCCCTGTTGTGCACAAGTTTGTAGATGTGGGTCCCATAGTTGATTTATCCAAGCCATTGATCTAACGGTCCCATCATGGATGGATGATCCTAGCCATCAGATCTTTGGTCATTCCTCCATTGGATGTGTGATGTGGCTTCTTGGTGCATCTCTTCTTAACCATCTATTTGCATGCCAACAATGAACAGTTGACCAATTGAGGAGATTTTTTTAGGGTCTTCCATCTAAGATGGGGTCCACCAGATCAATGGCTTGGATAACCAACCACGGCCCCACATGTACAAACTCCGTCCTCCTTTTTCAATTGTTTGTTACAAACAGGGAACTCAGCCTCTAGTAGCCACATATACACTAACCCAACTACAACCCCTAATGGCAAAATTACCGATTCCATCCTCGAGGAAAAAGTAGTCAACAGAAAACAAGGAAAGGAGAGAAAAGGAAAAGAAAGAAAGAGGAACGTCTACATCCATTGCAGTGGACCAAACATTACCCTTCATTAAGGGGCTGTTTGATTTTTAATTTCCCTGGTAAATACAGGGACATAAGTAATTATGACTTACTCCACCTGTTTGAAATAGGCAGTAATTACGTTTTGAAATTCGGTCCATAAAAACCATGTCATTACCTATTTACATGTGGGCCCCATCATGATATATGTGACTTATCCACCCTATCCATCCTTTTTAACAGCAGATTTTTAAGGCATGAGCCCAAAAATGAGGCAAATCCAAAGCTCAAGTTGACCACACCTTACGAAACAATGATCTTAAAGATGTCAACGGTTGAAAGTTGTTTTCTCCCTAGGGCCCACATTGATGTTTATTTGTCATCCAACCTGTTCATAAGGTCACACAGTCATGAATAAAGGGGAAACAAAAATATCAGCTTGATCCAAAACTCCTAGGGTCCTCAAGAAGCTTTCAATGATAGGAGTTCAATTCCCATTGTTTCCTGTGATGTGGTCCACTTGAGCTTTGGATCTGCCTCATTTTTCGGCTCATGCCAAGCTGTCTAAAGGGATGGACGGTGTGGATAAGACACACACATCATGGAGGGCCCCACGATTTAACATTTTTTTTTCCTCTGGTGACCTAAGGAGTGTTATAAATGAAGGTGGCTGTCAAAATCACACTGGAAATTCAACCGGAAATACAAAATTAAATAATTATTGCCCATTTACCTGGAATTACCACTGTAATTAGAAAATCAAACAGCCCCTAAGTGTACCAAGGCAATGTATCATGTGTCCATGACATCCAAGCCATTGAAAAGGTAGGCCCCACATTGAAGTTCATTATGTGCAAGAATCAGACTGATCCATTTATCAAGTGGACTGCACCATCGAAAACGATTGACGACCAATGGATTTCCTCAAATGTACACAATGCAGTCCTCTTGATGAACGGTTCAGACTGATTCTTGCTGACAATGATCTTCTAGGTGGGGCCTATCTTTTCAGCCGTTCCTGAATGTGCTCAATAGATGCTAGGCAGATCCATTGTGATAGATGTGAACATTACATTAGTTTTAAAAGAACATATTTTTTTTTTTTAAAAGGCAAAATATCTTGTGAAACAAACCATTTGAGTTGGGGCGTAAATATCAAATAACATCAACAGCAATGGCAACAACAATAACAACAACAATAACAACAACAACAACTACTACTACAATAACAACAATCAATCAATAAAAGGAATGAGATTGAGCATTACTTGGGTCAGCATTGATGATCATGGCCGTCCCACCAAAGCTGCATGTCCCACCACTCTTCTTGTTCTTTTGCCAGTAGCTATTGAAAGCATAAGAAGCATGGGCCACCATTGTATCAGGGGAATAACAGCTCCCATGTGGCCCAATTTCCTCACAATCAGCCCCACCCTCCCCACATGCATAATCCATTGATTCCTGCAACACATCTGATGGCACGCTCGGCTTAGCCACACACCATAGTCCTCTCTCCTCCCCTCTGTCCCGAGCATCTGGTGCAGGCCCTGCCGCCAAGCAGGGCGGGCCCTCTATCGATACATCGGGTGGGTTCCCGGGGACTACAATCGGCGGGCCATCTGGCGCAAAGGAGAAGGATCCACCAGGTGATGTGGCCACAATTTGGGGTGATGGTGGAATTGGGTTTTCCTCAGATGGAGCAGAGAAACCAACGGATGAATGGATAGGTGATGGTGGGCCCTGAACTGGTTGTGGGGTGGGCCTTTCTGGGTATGGCTCTGTAAAAGAGAGCTTTCTCTTAATTGGGTTTTCTCTAAAGTGGGAGATAATTACGTTAATGCCACTCATGGAGAATCCAAGGGTTTTGATGTGGTTTTCATGGGAAGAAACTAAGCTGATGATTTCATTCAAGGAAGATGAAAAATGGGGTGGTGGGTCTATCAAATATTGGGTGTTGGAACTTTTCAAAAAATCTAGCAATGGTTTGAGCATGGAACCATCTCTATCTAAGCAGTCATTGGAAAAAGCAGCTGAGACTTTGATGTGTTTATCTAGGCCCAGATTCTTGATAGCATGGTCCATGTTTTTCATTGTGGGTAAAACCAAACCCCATTGATTCTGGTGGTTTTTTATGCAGAGAAGGCCTTTCCCAACTACAATGGTTGTGGGTTTTGGTGCTGTTGGGATATGGGTTTTTAGCCAGGTTTTTGCCATTGAAGGGGTGGATGAGAGTGTATATATGTCTGTATTCCTGAGGGAGATATACACGGGGACATTGGTGTATGTGAGGGAGGGATGGAAGAGATGAGGTGGGTCGTAGAGGTTGATGAGCTTGACTGAATCTTGACCTGTATTGAGAAAAGACATGGAGAATGTTAGGGAGTGGGCGATGAATGGAATGGAGGGAGAATGGTGGGGAGATACACGGTCGTTTTGGTGTATGTGCTTACCTGCAAGACCCAAGGAGAGAGACAGGAGGAGGAGAAAGCCCACCGTCTTCAGCATCTCTGATGGAGAGTGGAAGGGCTTCAACAGTTTTGAACGGGTTTTGTTGGAGGAGACGGTGCTGTTTTTATATGACCGAGGGATGATCAGGGTCGTTCATTTAGGGGACAGGTGGGGTCCACGATGCATGCTGGGATCAACTGATGAACGGTCTGGATCACTTACACATGTCCGACAGGTGGCTGCATAGTACGATTTGAACTCAACTCTCGTGACTAGACTGACACGTCTGATCCGCTTGCAATTGGACACCGCCTGGTGGAACCCGATAAACGTTCTGCAGATCCGTGATTGTGGGGCCCACTTTGATGTATGTATTTTATATCCACTCCGTTCATCCATTTTTATAGATCATTTTAACGCTTGATGATAAAATTTAAGTACATTCAATTATAAAGTGGACCACATTAAAGGAAACGGTGGTGATTGAACGCTAACCATTAAAAACTTTTCAGAGCCCAACGTTATGTTTATTTTTCATCGAAACCATTGATAAGGTCCCATGGACCTGGATGAAGGGAAAGCACAAATATCAGCTGGATCAAGAACTTTTATAGCCCATGAGAAATTTTTAATGGTGGGCGTTCAATAACCACTCTTTATTGTGGTGTGGTCCACATGGGAATTTTATATACCTCATTTTTGGGGATCGTTCCCTAAAATGATATGGAAAAGCAGAAGGCACGCATGGGTATCAGAAATACACGTTAAGGTGGGCCCCACAGGACCGCGTACTTTGTCATTTTGGGAGCAGATTAGGTGCGACCCCGGCATCACCCAAGTCGGTGCGACCCTTACCGTGGGGCCCACCTCAATGTATGTATTATACATCTATTCCCTCCATCCGTTTTTGCAGATGTTTTTGGGTTATGCACCAAAAATGAAGCGCATCCAAATATCAGGTGGACCACCCTGTAGGAAACATTGGTTATTGACCATTAACATCTTTTTATGGGTCACGATCATTTTTTCCCCCTTCTTTCATTTTTCTGTGACCTTATCAACGGTTTAGATGTCAAATAAAAATTACGGAAACATTACTATGGGCCTTAAGAAGTTTTTAATGGTGCAGCATTCAACCACTACTGTTTCGTATAATATAATGCACTTAAGATTTAGATCTGCTTCGTTATTGGAAACATACCCTAAAATGATAGGTCAAAACGGATGGACGGCATGGATATACAATATATACATCAAGGTGGGCCCCATGGTAAAGGCCCCACCGTATTTTAGATAAACCAAGCCGCACTCCACCAGAATATACCATAATTCTTCCTCCTCCTGTATTAAAACGGTGCCGTTTAGGAGGGCATTTTGCCATTTTAAATGCGAAAGACTTTGATACTCTGAAAGAGAGTAATGGTCCATACACAGGCACTCACAAAATAAAACATAAAATACTTATTTTAACTCAATACAAACCGTTAAAATTTCACTTACCACTTTATACTGTTCATACACCAAAAATTTCAATGAAAAGACATTGGAAATGAAAAATTGGTGAACACATAATGGACTATTTGAACTAAAAAATTTAAACGGTCTAAACTCAACTAAAATAATTCCAATTAATCAAAGGATAACAGTACCTAAAGTACAATTTTTTCTACTTATATTCACTATCTAAATTTGTTCCCACTATTTGGACGGTTATATTTGATTATAGTCGTACTAAATATATGATTTTTTACTACCGTGTATGATAACCACGAAGTTCTGCTGAAGTATCAATGTATTAAATGGGAATGAAAAGACCGGTAGGGTATTTTGGTCATTGAAAACTGTGTCCAGACAAAAGCTGGTGTGGGAAGCGTGCCGTTCCAGACCGAGCCGAGGACGACGAGGGGAATAGTCGATTGCATTTGGACGTATGGTTTTGACTGTACGTGCGATCTGAATGGGGAACACATGTTATGTTTATGTATAATTCAAACTGTTCATCTGGTTATGGTACTCATTTTTACCGTCAATAAAAATAATTATGATGTTGTAAAGGTCATATGGGGCACATCACAGGAAGAAATGCACGTTGACAATTATAAACTGTATATTTATTTATTGTACCCCGGCTAGGTTTAGAATTACTTGATTTTCTATTTATGGCTTAAAATGGTGGGACACACATTATGAATGTGTTAGATGACATATATACACAAGGCATTGTACCTTAAATTCCATCTGCAAGTTTCCATGGTAAGCCTCCCTCTTCCCAATATCCCCCTTTTATTTTGGTCCATCTCAGATTTGAGTCGGGATCCTCTGTTATCAGGTCAACAGAGAATTCCTATTATCCTAATGGTTTGGCGTCCGAAGCTGTTTTTTATTATTTTTATTTTTTTAGTGAGTAGTGACGTGGACCAATGAGAATTAGGGTATCAGGAATTCTCTGTTGACCTGATAACAGAGGATCCGGACTCCTCAGATTTATATCAGGTTGAATCTATAGAAATAGACTAAAATAGCGTGCCTCAGCTGATGGACGGTTCGGATGTTATTAAAATATTACGGTGGATCCCAGATACCTCTAACGTACGGTAGTGAGCATACGTTCTGATGTACTCGGTCATTCCCCAGGAAGAGAGAGAGAGAGAGGATACGGTAGAACCGTAAAAAACCGCAACGTTGTACAGCCGTCTCTCTTCAGGACACGTGTGAGGTTGATGTATCGATCGGTTCCACACGTGTGCTATCCCTAGATAGATGACTCGTGTCTTGAAAACAAAATGCATGATCCAATCATATCATTGCTCTTTCATTAGTTTTAATTTTCAACCGTCCTTTTAATGGGTCACAGTTCAGATTGCTAGAATTGTGAAATATGTTTAATTATTTATTTATAAATAATAAATACTAAGAAATTTCACATGAACGGACACGATTTTCATTTCAAGCTTCCACGTATGATTTACAGAGATGGATCTACCGTATTACGGTGTGCCCGGTACACCGTATCGTCTCCCTAGAGAGAGAGGGAGCGATGTCCTTGTTACAGTAAATCATGTGGAATCGAGCTCTCTTTCAAAATCTCTGTCACGAAACGAGCCAATTTCTCAGCCTATCTTCTCACGATAAATTGCTGGAGTTGGGTTCTCGGCTACACGTTCGGTTGCAACAACAACAGCAAGTGGACCAGGGTATCTGATCATGCCGTGCATTCAGATCTATTACCGCACACGTGACATATACATACCTTGATTCGACCCAAGTTTCCTTCTTTTAAATGGACCTTTTCATCGATGAATGTGAGCCGTTGTTGTGTTGTCTCTATCGTGTCCGTTTGCATGCATGATTTTGGGGTTAGGCTCTGATTTTCTGAAGCATGGTCCATTCACTGTTTGAACTATCAGATGAGTGGTTTTGATCTAGTCGCATGTGACGAGAGTGTAGAAATCAACTATGATACTGTTCTACGTAAGATGTGGGGCCCATCCACTTCCTCCATCAGGGGAGAGAGAGAAAATGACCACTGTAGATAAAACCTTTTACCCAGCGGTTTTTACGAAGGAATACAAACTTAAGTTACCAACTTAGACTAGCACGTGCGGACAGTAAGTTTGGGGACGAAATTGCGGTTGCTTTTCCTCTCCCTCCCTTCACTCGCTCCATTTTCGAAAAAAAGGAGGACGAAAACTACTGCGCTACATCTGCTGCTTCCACGCTCTAGCTGGATCCCACCATCTTTATTCAGCAGCGTTATCTCGTTTGGCTGAAAATGGTTCCTCCATGGAAGAAAGTACGCACTACAGGTATTATGGAGTACATTTACCCAAACAGTGTAAATTTTTTGTGGGCCATTGAACTGCTGGATGAAGCTCGAATCTTAGTTTTCGGTACATCCATGCAAAAATCATCATATGAATATGATGGATTACAAGTAAAACATCATCGTAGGGGCAAAACAAGGTTTCTACGGTGGAACCACTATTTCCTGTGCTGTGATTCACTTGACATTTCGATATGCCACCATTTTGGGCTAAAACCCTTACTTTAGATGGAAAAACGGATGAACTTCGTGGATAGTCCACATACATTCAAGGCGGGCCCAACTCAGTTTATGTAATTTTTTTAAAAAAATTTATTATTAATTATTATTATTATTTTATTTTATTGGGTTAGCTTGTTAGTACACACCCATGTCAGTACACACACTCCATGTTAGCCACTCCTGCTAGCGATCAATACCATGACTTCAAGTGTTTGACATGAGGTATCTCCACTCAGTCTGCCAATTGAGCTATAGACTTGGGTGTGCCCAACTTAATTAACTCAGCACTATAAGTGCGTACTGACCAAACTATAAATCCAAATTGCGAGAGGTTTTGGTCTATTTGACCTACTTCTCGGGTCACGATTGGTGAAATTCCCCGAGCAATTCATAAATTTGACGGAGATATCATAAAAATATGATGGGGAACTTCCACGGATTCATGTAATGTAACAAAAAAATTTATGAACCACTCGGTCAATTTCATTAATTGCTCGGTCAAATTCACCGAAGAGAATTTCATGTAAATCTCGGTCAATTTCATTAACTACTCAATCAAATTCACCAAAGAGCAAATTGTTAGGCTATGTCAATTAAATTTAAAGTTCATTCCAATTCATGTTAGCCTCACCCAATTTCAAGCTTATGTCGCTCAAATTCATGATTCCCTTGCTCAATTTGTCGGTTGCCTCGTTGAATTTTTACGTTGCCTTGCTCAATTCCTAGGTTCCCTTACTCAATTTGTAGCTTCCCTCGCTGAATTTAGAAGACTTTTTTTACTGCATAAATGTTATCTTCTAGAACCCCAACCGAGGAATGAGGATAATCTCATTTGACAGCTCAATCCTCACTGTCATAATTATGCTAATTCTGCTTACAAATCTATTCAAGTGATCAAGAGGGCCCCCTTTTCCAGTAGATGAGATTAGGATGAAAGGTATTATCTCAACACTTCTTTTCTCTATCTTGCTCTTAAAAATTGTTGAATCCTAAGCTCTCAAAGAAGAGAGATCTCTCCTGATGAAAAAAGAGACGGATCTCTCTTCTATATTATATCTATGAGAAAAGATATAAAGATCTTCTCTGTTTTATTTATCCCTCTATCTATGAGAGGATAGATAGTCTCTCAAAATAAAGTCGTTCTCATCTTTGTTGATGATTTAACTAGCACTCAATCTATTGGTGGTCTTGCTAAATTTATACGTTGCATCGTTGATTTTATAGGTTCCTTAGCTTAATTTCTAGCTTCCCTCGCTCAATTCTTAGGTTGCCTCGCTGAATTTTCACGTTCCCTCGCTCAATTTCTAGGTTCCCTCGCTCAATTTTTAGGTTGCCTCGCTCAATTTCTAGCTTCCCTCGCTCAATTCCTAGGTTGCCTCGTTCAATTTATAGGTTCCCTCTCTCAATTTCTAGCCTCCATCGCTTAATTTCTAGCTTCTTCTAGCTTCCCTAGCTCAATTCCTAGGTTTTCTCGCTAAATTTTCTTGTTGCCTCGCTCAATTCCTAGGTTCCCTCACTCAATTTCTAGCCTCCCTCTCTCAATTTCTAGCCTCCTTCGCTTAATTTCTAGCTCCCTCTAGCTGCCTTAGCTCAATTCTTAGGTTTCCTCGCTGAATTTTCACGTTGCGTAGCTCAATTCCTAAATTGCCTCACTCAATTTATAGGTTGCCTCGCTGAATTTCTAGGTTCCCTCGCTTAAATTCTAGCTTCTCTCACTCAATTTCTAATTTCCCTCACTGAATTCCTAGGTTGCCTCGATCAAATCCTAGGTTTCCTCGCTGAATTTCTAGGTTCCGTCGCTCAATTCCTAGGTTGCCTCGCTCCAATTTTTACGTTGCCTCGTTTAATTCCTAGGTTACCTCGCTCAATTCCTAGCTTCCCTCGCTTAATTCCTAGGTTGCCTCGCTTAATTTCTAGGTTCCCTTGCTTAATTTGTAGCTTTCCTCGTCAATTCCTAGGTTCCCTCAATTGCCTCGCTCAAATCCTACGTTGCCTCGCTGAATTCCTACGTTGCCTTGCTTAATTCCTAGGATTCCTCTTTGAATTTCTATGTTGCCTCGCTCAATTCCTAGTTTCCCTCGCTCAATCCCTACGTTGCCTCGCTCAATTTCTAGGTTGTCTCGCTCAAATCCTAGGTTCCCTCGCTCAATTTCTAACTTCCCTCGCTCAATTCCTAGGATTCCTAGCTGAATTTCTACATTGCCTCACTCAATTTGTAGGTTCCCTCGCTCAATCCCTATGTTGCCTCGCTCAATTCCTAGGTTACCTCGTTCAAATCCTAGGTTGCCTTGCTTAATTTCTAGGTTCCCTTGCTCAATTTGTAGCTTCCCTCGCTCAAATCCTAGGTTGTCTCGTTGAATTTCTAGGTTCCCTCACTAAATTTCTATGTTGCCTCACTCAATTCCTATGTTCCCTCGCTAAATTTCTAGGTTCCCTCACTTAATTTCTTTCCTCGCTCAATTTCTAACTTTCCTTGCTCAAATCCTAGGTTGCCTCGCTCAATTCCTACGTTGCCTCGCTCAATTTTTAGGTTCCCTCGCTCAATTCCTAGGTTACCTCGCTTAATTCCTACGTTGCTTCACTCAATTCCTACGTTGCCTCGCTTAATTATTATGTTCCCTTGCTTAATTTCTAGCTTCCATTGCTCAATTCCTAGCTTCCCTTTCTCAATTGATAGGTTGCCTCGCTCATTTTCTAGCTTCCCTTGCTCAATTTCTAACTTCCCTCGCTCAATTCCTAGGTTACCTCGCTGAATTCCTCCATTGCCTCGGTCAATTCCTACCTTGCCTCGGTCAATTTCTAGGTTCCCTCACTCAATTTTTACCTTCCTTCGCTCAATTCCTAGGTTACCTCGCTGAATTCCTACATTGCCTCGCTAAATTCCTATGTTGCCTTGCTCAATTTCTACCTTTCCTCGCTCAATTTCTACCTTCCCTTGCTCAAATGCTAGGTTGTCTCGCTCAACTCTTAGGTTGCCTCGCTCAATTTCTACCTTCCCTCGCTTAATTCCTAGGTTAGCTCGTTGAATTCCTACGTTCCCTCACTCAATTTCTAGCTTCCCTCGCTCAATTTCTACATTCCTTCGCTGAATTCCTACGTTGCCTCGCTCAATTCGTAGGTTCCTTCTACCTTCCCTCACTTAATTCCTAGGTTACCTTGCTGAATTCCTACGTTACCTCGCTCAATTTCCTAAGTTGCCTCGCTCAATTTCTAGGTTCATTCGCTCAATTCCTAGGTTACCTCGCTGAATTCCTACGTTGCCTCGCTTAATTTATAGGTTGCCTCGCTCAATTTCTAGGTTCCCTCGCTCAAATCCTAGGTTGCCTCGCTGAATTTCTAGCTTCGCTTGCTTAATTTCTACCTTCCCTCATTGAATTCTTACATTGCCTCGCTCAATTACTACGTTGCCTTGCTCAATTTCTAGGATCCTTCTACCTTCTCTCGTTTAATTCCTAGGTTACCTCGCTGAATTTCTACGTTCCCTCGCTCAATTTCTAGCTCCCCTCGCTCAATTCCTAGGTTACCTCGCTTAATTGATAGGTAGCCGCGCTCAAATTCTAGGTTGACTCGCTCAATTTTTAGCTTTCCTTGCTGAATTCTTAGGTTCCCTCGCTCATTGTCTCGGTTCCGTCGCTGAATTTTTTGGTTGCCTCGCTTAATTTCTAGGTTTTCGGCTCAATTTCACCTTGCCTCTCTCAATTTTTTAGGTTGCCTAGCTCGGTTTCATCTTGCCTCGCTAAATTTAATATTTGCCTTGTTGAATTTCAAGTTTCCCTCACTCATTTTGTAATTTGTCTCGCTCAATTTTTAGTTTGCTTCGCTCGATTTCAACTATGTTTAATTTTTTGCGTTATGATTCTTTAAGTAGTGAAATTTGTTATTAATATATTTTCAATTACATGTTTGTAGGTGATGATTCTTGTTCTCAATTCCCAAACCCATCCTCTAAGTGTTCATTGAGATGGTGGTTCAACACGGTGAAGGGTGGATTAGAGAAGCATGATACTCGGCTAAGCCTATTCAAGCAATCCTCATTTTCTTTCTTGTTGCACCTCTCATCCTTTCGATTTATAGGGGCTCTATTTCACCTTCTTCTTATAAGATATAAAGGGGATCTTATATTTGAAATACGGGGGACACGGTTGCAATTCACGGAGATGGACTTCGCCCTCATAACAGGGCTTAAGACTGGGGAGCTTACAATACCAGAAAAGCGTCCCATCAGTAGTACATTAATGGACAAATACTTCAGAGAATATCCAGTTATTAAGAAGCATTTATTAGATGCATTTAATAAATTAGTTGATACCAATAAGCACGAGGATGTAGTGAAGGTTGCTCTACTTATGTGTGTAGAGTATTTTGTTAGGGGAACCGAATCGAAAACTATGTGTAACATGGATTATATGTACCTAGTAGACTCCATAGAGGATTTCTATAGCTATCCTTGGGGTAGTTTGGCTTACAATACAATGTCGCAAGGGGTCGCAGCTGTTGTGATGGCATTAGGTGCGGTTCGCTACAATGTATATGGTTGTGTCTTTCCTCTGCGGGTAAGAACTCTTTATTTATTCTACATGATTATATTCAATTATGGATTTTTATCCTCATGCAATTTCTTTAAAACAGATATGGGCTGTAGAGAGATTACCGGCCCTACAAGAGTGTGTTATTTCATTTGTTCCCTCGCAAATTCCACGCTTCATTCAATATCGAGGCTGGAAGGGTTGGAGGTACAACAAAATATATGCAATTTTTGAGAGTGAAGCTGTAAGTATATGTATTTCTCGACCGTTCACTTTGCTTGATTTGACACTTACACTCCGTATATAAACATCAATCTGGGTTCTTTTGCAGACTATCTTAATAAAGAACTTAGAACCCACCCTACAAGAATGGGAAACGGACGCCGTTCGCTTGCTCCGTGATAGTTTTCAGGTGAGATATCATGGGCGTTTAATTAAAATGAAATGTTATTTAATTCACCGTTAAAAGTTTTTCGACTCTTATATGTGCATTGATACATTTTGAAGGTCATCGAAGCTCAGGAATTGAGCGATGAGGGTAACGAGAATGATGACGAGGGTGAGGGGGGATCAGGGGGGAATATCGTGAAACCATCTCTTTTGATGAATGAATTTAGGGTTGGGATAGATGAGTTGAAGAAGGAGAGGGATGAGCTAAGGAAAGAGAAGGAAGAGTTGAGAAAGAGAGAAGAGAGGCTTGATGAGAGGGAGGCGTTGTTGAAAGAGAAAGAATTGTTAAAGATGGAGAGAGTAGATCTAAACGAGAGAATGTAGTTGAAGAAAGAGAAGGAATTATTTTTCATCATGAACGAGGAGTTGAATAGGCGGATATATGAGTTATTGAGAGAAACTGAAAACTTAGCGAAAGAGAAGGAGCCCTTGAAGAAGGAGAATGAATATTTCTATATACAGAGAGGACAGTTTATGAGGGATGAGGACGAGGAGTTGAAGAAGAAAGTCAAAGTTGAGGATATGGAAGAAAAAGAATAGGGAAATGTGGAGTTGGAGGTGCAATCGTATGGTATGGCGGAGCGTAATCTGTTGGATGAAGCACCCGTTTCTCTTCCTGTTTATGTAAGGAGAACTAAAAGGGTATTTAAGCCATCTTATTATATGGTTTCTCCATTCTTGTTCCTGTCTTCGATCAATACAACCCCGAACGTGGTGAGGCGACCTGAGGAAGCCGTAAACTTTCCTACATCTCTGATACCATTTCATCTACAGATGGATCCATTCAGGATGCTATCAACGGATGAACTCAAAGAGGTAGAAAACTACTATGAAGCAAATAAGGAGATGGGAGAGGCTTCATGGTTCAAGTCTATATGGGTAGATGACGCGTGGGTTGATAGCGTGGTAAGCATTCGTATGAGAGTGTCTATATACATTGACTTTCATATAGTTATATCTTTTAATCGATTATTGCTGAATCATATTATCTTGTGGAGTAGGCTATCGACAAATATGTTGACTTCCTAGAGGAAAGGCAGTCTGATTGTGCAATTGCATATCCCCAAGATTGCAAGTTCTGTCCCACTTATTTTATGGTAAATATTTAGTTCAGAGTATCGCTAACTTATTTTTTCAATTAATTCGTGTTTTTCTACTTGTATTGATCTTTGATTTTTGTTACAGCCATGCCTTCAAACTAGTATGCCGACTCTAAGGGCATATCGGGACTCGAAGTCTGCTTCAGAACGTGCAAAGTTGGTAGGCATGATGAACAATGTTATTGCAATTGACAAGCAGCGGGGTAAATCACACGCCAAGGAAATTTGGTATAGTGAACGGGTAATTTATTCATCACATAACATCAAAAAAGGTCGTAATGTGTTCTTTGATCATATTTTTTAACTGATAGCCTACTTCTTAAACATGGACAGGTTTATGTACCCGTCAACCATGATAACTCTCATTGGTTCTTGATGGTCCTATATCCAAGACAACGGGAGATCATTATTATCGAAAGCTTAGTGTCAAACGCTCTCCTAAAGTATAAGCAGATGATCAATTTGATGACGGAGGTGCTCCCGATTCTCTTCCATGCCACCGGAGACGTCACCGCGCATGAAGGGAAGACTTGGACTGCCAAATCCATGAACTCTGTGCCAAAGCAATGCAATGGTTTTGATTGTGGCATATTTGTAATGAAATTCATCGATATACTGTGCAGCGGTCGCACCTTGGAGGGAACAGACATGTAAAAATTCACTATACATTGGAGGAAGTCGATAGCGTATGATTGTTTGCCTGTAACCTGTAAATGATACTTGTTGTAGGCATGAGATGAAAAGGATAATTTTGAGGAATATTGTATTATATATAGTGTTGTATGTACCCCGCACAATTTGTACTTCAGGAAATTTACAATGAATTAAATTTCATAACGTGTAAATGTTTCCGTCACTCAGCTTTCATGCTTGTTTTGTTCAACTTCTAGTTTACCCCGCCTAGTTTCAAGTTTCCCTATCTCACCTTAAACTTACCCTTGCTCAATTCCTATGTTGTCTTGCTCAATTTCTACGTTGCCTCGCTCAATTTGTAGGTTGCCTCACTCAATTGCTAGGTTCCCTCACTCAATTTCTAGCTTCCCTCGCTCAATTCCTACGTTGCCTTGCTCAATTCATAGGTTGCCTCACTGAATTTGTACGTTGCCTCGCTTAATTGCTAGGTTCCCTCACTCAATTTTTAGCTTCGCTCACTCAATTCCTACGTTGCCTTGCTTAATTCATAAGTTGCCTCGCTGAATTTCTAGGTTGACTTGCTCAATTTATAGGTTGCTTCGCTCGTTTTCTACGTTGGCTCTAGGAACGATGACTATTAATTGCAAATCGGAATCTTGCAATAAATCCTCACATCCGTTTGAGTTTAAACATTGGACAGTCCCTTCTCTGACCATAGGGCACCCATTTCATAACTTAGATGGGCCAGGGGCCATCAGGGCAGCTCGATTTACCATATATGAGCCCAAAGGGCCATCTCAGCTAATAAGTGGCACCTGGGGCCAACTGAATTAAGCTGCAGGGTATATATAAACCTTTAAACCCTCTCTCCCTAACTCCCACAGCAAATTTACAGTAGCTGAGAGAGAGAAAATAGAGAAGGATGGGTTTGAAAGAGAGAGAGGATTGGGGAAAGGGTGTGAGTGCTTGGGGAGCAGGAAATTGAAATTCTCACACTCCTACATCCGTCATTCGCTGGAGACTGCGGCCCTACCGTCGTAAATGCGAATTGTGGCTGATAAAAGGTAACAAATTCGAGCCTTCTTCCATTTTTCTTAGCCATGGCCGCATGCATGTGTCCTGACATGCGATTCCTTAGGCACAGGGCCCTTGCAAAAAGAACCCTAAGACAAAGAGGTGAGATCCGACCCTTGACCCAAACCCTAGGCTAGTCGGGTTTTCTCTTTCCAAATATCCTTATAAACTCCATATGTTGGATAGGTTCAGACGACCCAAAAAACCAAACCATATGTTAATCAGGTTTTCTTTTTCATAATTCCTTTATAAATACTATACATATGTTAAATTTGATGATTATATAAATGCGCAAACCCACCGATGTGTTTTATGTTCGACGAAATCCCTGTGTGGGCCCGACAATAACATTATGCTAGTATCGCAGCGGTTGTCAAGCCACGGAGACACATAATTTTCAAAAATTTCATGGGAATCTCAACTAACCACCTGAATTAAGGAGCGGCCTAATCCGAGCTGGCCACAATTGGCTTGTTCGATCCACTTTAGTTGAACTTGATTGACTTGTTTGACTCCATTTCCAGATAAGAAAAAGAGGAGTACCAGGTGGCATAAGAAGCCTGGAATAAGAAAAGAATCCTCGGTAAGTCTTAATCCATACTCATTTGTTTGACCTCACTCACATCATGCATAAGCCACCAATAAAATGAGAAATTAAATCTTCCAGTTCTGACACAGTTGCATCTCGAAGAGGCACACATGTGAAAGCAAAAAATCAACATGCTAATTTGTAGCAGTGTAAATAATATAAAAAAGAATTGATTTTCTTGAGGTTTTAGGCAAGTGAAACACAAAACTCATACTACTAACCCATTCACTAGGGCTACCTACAGGATTTCTTAACTCAACGATGACATTCAACAACCCTTGCTCCTAAATTCCCGGATCAAGCTATCCTTTTCTTATCAGTTGTAGCAGCCACAAGCCACTTCAAGCATAATTCCTCGTAAATCATTCAAAACGTCAAAACTCTCAACATTTATGCTAATCAATAGCCCTTGACCTTGAGTCAAAAATTGAATTACAAAAAGATTTCACATACACCAAAGTTGGTTTTTGCCTTATTTTAAAAACTTGTTTCTCCAGTTTCAATTATTAAAGGAATAAAAAATGATCTCAAATGTTTGGGGTGTGAATGCCATTTGCGGGGTCGATCGGGTTTCCTTGCTCATTTCCTAGGTTGCCTCGCTTAATTTGTACGTTGCCTCGCTCAATTTCTAGCTTCCCTCGCTTAATTCCTAGGTTCCCTCGCTCAATTCCTATGTTCTCTTGCTCAATTTCTAGGTTACCCCGTACAATTCTTAGCTTCCCTCGCTCAATTCGTGGTTCCCTCGCTTAATTCCTAGCTTCCCTCGCTCAATTCTTAGGTTGCCTTGCTCAATCCGTAGGTTCCCTTGCTCAATTTCTAACTTCCCTCGCTCAATTCCTAACTTCCCTCACTCAATTCATAAGTTGCCTCACTCAATCTGTAGGTTCCCTCGCTGAATTTCTAGCTTCCCTTGCTCAAATCCTATGTTCCCTTGCTCATTTCTTAGGTTTTCGCGCTGAATTTCTAGCTTCTCTTGCTCAATTCGTAGGTTGCCTTGCTCAATTTCTAGCTTCCTTCGCTCAATTCCTAGGTTGCCTTGCTTAATTTTTAGGTTGCCGCACTGAATTTCTAGCTTCCCTCACTCAAATCCTATGTTCCCTCGCTCAATTCGTAGGTTGCCTTGCTCAATTTCTAACTTTCCTCGCTTAATTCGTAGGTTGCCTCGCTCAATTTTTAGGTTGCCTCGCTCAATTCCTAGCTTTCCTCGCTTAATTCCTAGGTTTCCTCGCTCAATTTTTAGGTTGCCTTGCTAAATTTCTAGTTTCCCTCGCTTAAATCCTATGTTCCCTCGCTCAATTCGTAGGTTGCCTCGCTCAATTTCTAGGGTTCCTTACTCAATTCGTAGGTAGCCTCACTCAATTTTTAGGTTATCTCGCTGAATTTCTAGCTTCCCTCACTCACGGTCAATTCGCTTCACTTCACGGTCATTTTCATGCATTTAATGGTCAATCCTGGCGATTCCGTTTTGATTCACGGTCATTTCCATGCATTTCACGGTCAATTTCCTTCACTTCATGGTCATTTCCATGCATTTCATGGGCAATCCCGGCGATTTCGTTTCATTTCACGGTCATTTCCATGCATTTCATGATCAATCCCAGCGATTCCGTTTCATTTCATGGTCATTTCCATGCATTTCACGGTCATTTCCTTTCACTTCATGGTCATTTCCATGCATTTCACGGTCAATCCTAGCGATTCCATTTCATTTCACGATCATTTCCATGCATTTCATGGTCATTTCCCTTCATTTCACGGTCATTTCCATACATTTCATGGTCATTTACATGCATTTCATGGTCATTTTCCTTCATTTCACGGTCATTTCCATGCATTTCTTGGTAATTCCCGAGACTTCAACCCAAGCCCAACCCAAGTTTTATTGAGTTGATGTTTGTATGGCCCAACCCCAAGACTAAACCCGATACATCTTGACTAAGCCCAACCCAATGTCGGGTCGGTTACAGGTTGGTTAGGTTGAGTCCGCCCAACTTTCAGCCCTAAAATTATATATGGTACGTCAAGTAACTAATTTTGGTTTAGAAAATATTCTTATTATATGAATAAAGAAAGAAATGAAAAAAAAGAGAATTTTTTTTATATGCTTATATTTACATATTTATATAAATATGTGTTAGAAAAAAATGTAGGTAGAATAAAATTCTCCATGTTAAAAAAAGAAAAAGAAAAAGAAGATTAAGAAAGAAAGAAAGAAAGTGCTTTGGGATACGGTTATAGCTACGGTTATAATCCGTAGCCATAGGGGGTGGAATCGTGAAGTTCACGATTAATCGCCGATAGGGACAGCAACTTGCGATGGAATCATGGAATCCACTATTGATCCCCGACTTACTGTTATAGCTACGGATTATAACCGTAGTTATATCTGTATCTCTGTCCACACGCCATTACCATTCTACTTGAACGTCTATCGTTGAAACCCTTTTAGGGGACACACAAGTTTTGGATCATCATGAAAATCGTTTTTCCTCTTCATCCAGGTCTTTGTGGCCTTATGAATAGATTGGATGGAAAATAAATGTTATGGTGGGCCTTATAAAAGTTTTAACGATGAAAATCAATTTTCCGCTGCTCTGTGTGGTGTGGCCCAGTTGATCATTGGATATGATTTTCTTTTTTTTGGATAATGCTCCGAAATGATCTCGAAATATGGACGAACGTTGTGGATATAATAGATACATAGCTGTGGGGCCATGTAACTTTGATCTCTTTTAAGCCGTTCGTACAACTGTCAGTTGGAGAAGCGTCAGCGCTCGTCTTCGCAGTGAAAAGGAGGGGTAGTTTCGTCCTCAAAGTCGCTGTCCGCACGTGCTAGTCTAAGTTGGTAACTTAAGTTTGTATTCCTTCATAAGAACCGCTGGGTAAAAGGTTTTGTCTACAGTAGTCATTTTCTCGGGGATAAATCTTATTTAAGCCGTACATAGAAAAGATCGTGCCGATAAAAAATATTATTGGCAAATATCAATGGGAAAACTATAAAATTGCTTCTAAAACCTTTTGCTTCGATCCTGATGATTTTTGAATTTCAAGTCAGTACGGAAAATTACACCTGGCTAACGGACGCGGTTTAGGTACTACCTCAGCGGTTTTGCTACGGACGCGATGAGTAGCGAGACTCCCTGCTGAAGTGATGTCATCAGGTTCTGTGGCCCCAACATGATGTATGTTTTGTATCCACACCGCCCATCCATTTGTAGAGATCATATTAAGACATGGTCCAAAGAATAAGTCAGATTCAAAGTTCGAGTGGACCCCACTACAGAAAACAGCGGGCAGAGTGACACCCACTTTTAAAAACTTCAAAGAGCCACAAACGTTTTCGATCCAGCTGATATTTGTGTTGTCACTTACAAATTAATAAGTTGAATCTCAAATAAACATCACGGTGAACCTGAGGAAGGTTTCAACGGTGGCTGTCACTCTCCCCTCTGTTTTCTATCGTGGGTCCACTCCAGCTTTGGATCTACCTTTTTTTTAAGATCATGATTTAAAATGATCTCTTCAAATGGATGGACAGTGTCATCAGTGTCGATACAACGTAACATCATGGCAGGCCCCACTAATCCGCGTCCTACCCGTGCCTGTTCCGAGCTGGGAGCGGATTGGTGGTGTACCTCACACCTGCTATTAGAGGTGGGTATGTTAGATCCGATCCGGTAGATTCGACCCGACTCGGTACCGTTCCGAACAGAACCGACGGCCTAGATCGGCCCTGATCGAGTTTGCCAATTCAGATCCGATCATTTTCGGATCGGGTTCGGATAGAGGTGTATCCGGACAGAACCAATCCGAAAACTCGAACCGAAATGGTCCGAACCGACCCGACCCAAGTCGAATGCAAATATATCTCTAAACAAAAATTTCATCGCCTAGGCTTTTCATTCAGCGCCAGAAAGTCCCGCCCAACTCCATTTCTCTCTCTCTCTCTATATATATATATATATATATATATATATATATATATCTCTCTCTCTCTCTATATATTTGCCCCTTTGTCTCTGTTGAAGAAAAAAGTACGAAGAAGGCTAATTAGATGTTCTTTAATAGATCAAATCTTTCTTTTTTTGCTATTAGGTTTCGTAGCTTCAGGGTATTTCTCTGCTGGAGAGAAATATATACAGAGAAATGGTATATAGTTTAATTTGAAAGAGAGAGAGTTGTACTCGTAGCAGGTGCATATAGCTGTTTACAGGCTGTGTCTTGACGGTCACACCCGAAGTTGACGGAAGCAGATTGATTGGATTGGCCGGTGTAACGGGTCTGATCACGAGGTATGTGTTATATCCAAACCGTCCATCCATTTGGTTAGCTCGTTTTAAGGCTTGAAACAAAAAATAAGACAAATCTAACCATTAACTAGACCACACTTCAAAAATTAGTAGGTGATTGAACGTCTACCATTGAAACCCTTTTTAGGGTCACATAAATTTTGGATCAATATGAAATTTGTTTTTCCTCTTCATTTAGTACTTATGAACTTATGAAATTTATTTTTCCTATGCATTCAGTTACTTTTGACCTTATAAACAGATTGGATGTAAAATAAATGTTATAGTGGGCCCTATAAATTTTTTAACAGTGAAAATCATTATCTCTATTGCTACTATGTATGGTGTGGTCCAGATGATCTTTGGATATGATTCTTTTTTTTTGGATAATGCTTTAAAATCATCTGTAAAAATAGATGAACGGTGTAGATATAATAAATACATCATTGTGGGGCCCACGTAAGATGTAACTTTGATCTCCTTTGAATCGTTCTCACAACTCGGAGATCGAGGAGCGTTAGTGTTGTCTTCGCACAACACGTACCAAGAGCAGCTATAGCCTATAGGCTAGGGAAGCGGATTGCATACTGAGTAACTCAGTACGATAAGTAAACTCCATGGCCCACTGTGTCATTCGTGTATTATACCTCCGTCCATTTCTTTTAACACATAATTTTAGGTCTTTGTCCCAAAAATGAATTATATCCAAACCTCAAATGGACCACACCACCGGAAACTGTGTGAATTGAACATCTATCGTTGAAAAATTCTTGGGGACAACAGAGGTTTTAGATCAAGCTGATATTTGTGTTTTCCATTCATCCATGTCCTTCTCATCTTATGAACAGGTTGGATGACAAATAAACATACTGGGGGCCTTAAAAAATTTTCAACGGTTGAAATCAATAGTTCCACTTTTTTCAGTGGTATGGCCCACTTAAACTTTGTGTATGCATCAATTTTGAGTTGAACCCATAAAATGATCTAGAAAAACGAATGGATGACGTGGATAAACCACATGCATTCGCGATGGGCCCAACTGAGTTTACTTGGCACAATAAGAGCATGCTACACAATCCAATTTCGTAGGCTAGCTGGTGCTAGCTACATGTAGCAATTATAAAGCTTCTCCAAGAAGCTATATCACCGGTGTAAAGCTTCTTCAAGAAGCTACATAGCAGTAGTGTTTATTCAACTGAGTAAATTATGTGGGCCCATCGTGAATTTTTTTGGTTTATCTACACCGTCCATCAGTTTTTTCAGATCATTTAAGGAGTTGATACTAAATTTTAAGTGAATTCAATAATCAAGTAGATCGCACCATACGAAACACTGATAATAATGATTTTCATGCCGTTAGAAAAAACGAACGATTCAAGCCTTCCCCAATCCGATCTGACTCGGTTTTCCTGACTGCGTCGGACCCGAATCGATTCAGGTCAACAGAAGTTCGAATCTGTTCGAGTTAGATGATCCAGACTCGGTCCCGGATCGGAACGAGTTCGGATCAAGCTCTACAAATTTCGAATCTGGTCGGGTTGGGCCGAATCCGATCCAACTCAGTCCGATGCCCACCTCTACCTGCTATATAGCTGGTGTATTGATGTCAGCAAGTTATGTAGGTCTGATCATGAGGTATTTGTTATATCTAAACCGCCTATTCATTCGGCGAGCTTGTCTTAAGGCTTGAGATGAAAAATAAGAGAGATCTAACTATGGACCACACTGAAAAAAGCAGTGGGGGATTGAACGTCTACCATTGAAACCTTTTTTGGAGTCACAGAAGTTTTGAATCAATATGAAATTTGTTTTCCTCTTAATTCAGGTCTTTGTGACCTTATGAACAGATTGGATGGAAAATAAACATTATGGTGGGCCCTACGAATTTTTTAACGGTGAAAATCATTATCTCCGCTAATATTTGTGGTGTGGTCCAGATGATCTTTGGATATGATTCATTTTTTAGATAATGCTCTAAAATGATCTCTAAAAATACATGAACGGTATAAATATAATAAATACATCACTGTCGGGCCCATGTAACTTTGATCTCTAGCTGCTGTGTGGTACACCAGCCAATCCGCTTCCTTCCGAGCTGGGGACAGTCTCGGGCTCCAAAGGTCCACAGTGATGTATGGATTTTATCTGCACCATTCATCCGTTTTTTCATATCATTTTAGGTTATTAACCCAAAAATAAGTCAGATTCAAGGCTTAAGTGGACCACTAATGATGCCTACTGTTGTTGCACACCGTTGAAACCTTCCTAGGGCCCAACGTATTGCTTATTTTCCAGCCAACCTGTGCATAAGGTCATGTGATCCTCAAGAAATTTTCAACGGTGAGCATTTAATCCCCACTGTGTGTTCCACTTGAGCCTTGAATCTGACATATTTTAGGTCTCATGATCTAAAATGATATGGATAAATGAATGGACTGTATGGATAAAAGCCATACATCACGGCAACCCCTTGTAGCCCCAGCCTGTCCTGAACTCGGAACATGCGGGGATTGTAGATCAACACCATTGTGGCCCGATAGAGGAACACATGGTTGGCATTCCATCCCCATTGTCCCTGTGATGTGGCCCACTTAGTCGTGGATCTCACTGAATTTTGGCCCCGAGACCTTCAATAGAAAAAAGAATACGATGGACGAAGTAGATTGTTGGCCCCAACTCAGATGTTCTCTGCTACTTGAGAACAGCTGCCGTAGAAGATTCTAGTCATTCGTTAGTGGTGAATTACTGGTGTCCCGGCCAACATGGGACGTAGAGTGTGTATTGAGTAAACTATGAGGGCTCATCATGATTTATGTCTTATCTACGCCACATATATCACGGTGGGCCATACATATTTATTGGTTTTAGCACTAAAAAAGCAAACGTCAAATCAAAGCATTGGTATTACTAATTATTAATAATTTTCAATGTATTTACCATGGGTTTGAAAATCAAACAGGCCCTTAGGTAATCGAGTACTAACAAATTACCTATGTTTCCATCCCTTCCAATCTTGAGTTTGACACTGTACTTTGCATTTATTTTTATTTTCTTTATTATCTCTTTTAGATTAATGGGTCTGATAGATTACCTATGTTTTGATCGCTTACTCTCACTCTTAAGTTGACATTGCACGGATCCCTTACTCTTACTCTTAAGTTGGACATTGCACTACTGCATTTCATATCATTCATTTATCATCGGTTTAACATTAGATTAATCAAATCCTTTGTAATCCCATTGAATGCTGCAAAGTAAAGACCACACCTATATGTGGGAGCTGAGAAGGTGCCTAATACCTTCCTTCTCTATCATCAAGAGTTATTATAATACAAGAAATCTTAATATTCTCCGGTTTTTATAAATTCTGTAAGGTGGCTAGTGACAACTGTAAGTTAAATATTTCATATCTCAAGTTAGACTAAATAATCACATGGCCATAAGCTTGAAAAGGACCCAAGTGAGCATGATCCTCACAATCTAGCATTCACCTCTATCGAGGCCTTGATCATTATAGTAGTCTTTAGTCTTGGCAATGGCCTAGATTGTTCTTATTATGTTAACTATTGATGTTGCCTTAACAGGGGGTTGGACCATTATGGCAATGCTGACCTTAAAAGTAGCCTTACCCATATTAAGTGGGCGTTGGTTGAATGAAGGACCTTAGTCGATATGTTGCCTTGACCTGAACTATAATGGCAACAGATGGCACGAATGGAGCATGCAATGCAGGCACAATGAATTTTTCATTAGAGAGGAAGAAGAGAAACGGCTTCTAAGTTAATGTAGAAGCCATCACTGCTAAAAAAAGGGCAAAGGATACAGACCACATTAGCTTTTTGCTGCAGATTTAAACCGTATCTATATATACTACAGATTTAATCCGTAGCTAAAAATGTACCACACCATTAATACTTAATGGTGGTGTAAGGCGCCCTATAAGGCCTAAAAAATTATATGTGTTCTATCTAAGCCGTACATATATTATGAAATATTATTATAAGGCATGAAACCAAAAATCAGCTAGATCGAACGCTAAAATGGACCACACGGTAGGAAACATGGATATTAAATCACATATGCTTCCTATGGTGTGGTCCACTTGCACCTTCAGTATACTTTATTTTTGAGACTATAAACTAAAATATTTTAGTAAAATTAATGGATGGAATGAATTAAGCAAATACATCATGATGGGCCCCATGAAGCCCTGAGAGGACCGTCCATGGCCCAACGCTCAAAATTGGGCGCGCGCTCAAAACAGAGCCGTGCCCAAATCTTCCCCCATCTCTCTCTCTCTCTCTCTCTCTCTCTCTCTCTCTCTCTCTCTCTCTCTCTCCGTTCCTTTTTTCATTCTCTCATCTTCCTCCCTCTCTCTCTCCGTTCCTCAATCCCCCCTCTCTCTCCGTTCCCACCGTTAGCGCCCTCGCCATCTCTCTCTCCCTCTCTCGAGGTCCCTCGCCCTCGCCGTCTCCCTCTCCCTCTCTTGAGCTCCCACGCCTTCACACCTCCTTCAATAGCACCGGATCTTCAGCAGCGCTACCTCCACCAGTTCTCCCTCGCCCCCACTCCCCCTAACATTGAGGCTTCTTCCTCTTCAAAGGTTCTCTCTCCCTTAAATTTCTAGGGTTTTGTTGATTTCCTTGTTACTACAACTTGAATATGAGATTAAATGATTTTTTTTTATATAATTATTATGTAAAAGCTCTGTACAAGCAATGAATGCATGTTTGGATGCGTCAGATCCATAGGACCATATCTCATTCCAAGTGATGCAACTGATAGGCAGTCAGATCTTGGTAGGACAGTGTTCGATCACCATACCAAGGGCCTAATTTGTAGAATCCCCCATCAGGCCAAAATCCTAATGGGTCAACTGTCCCTACCTGTTTTACCGGTCAAACCGCAACTCATGTCCATGCCCATCAAGGTTTTAAGACTAGGTTGAGTGTCTTTGTGTGCATTCTTTTATTTGGGGCTGACCTTATTAACTCATGCTCCTAACCAGCATTGCTCAGTCAGTGAATGTGGATGGTCCATCTGGTGGGCCACACTATTGATGAGCTGTGGCAGGAAAAAAAAAAAAAAAAAGAAGAAGAAGAAGGAAAAAAAAAAAAGAGCACGCCTAGCCATCAAGCACACGGACACTGAAAATAGAAAATGAACCATCTAGATTCAGGGACCCTACTCCAATGTAGAATTTGAAACGGTGACTAATTGGGAAGATCTTATTGTTGTTTCATTTAGAGCCATGCTAATCAACCACACACGTGATAAAAGTGGGCCATGTACACACTGATTGGGCCACCCAACAAAAACAACAGCTACTAATGATATTTTGGGCAATAAGGAATCCACCATTGATCCGTTGGCATATGAATTAGATATCATGTCATGAAGTGGGCCCATTTCACGTTTGTTGGCTGTTGCTGAACAGGGGAACATTTGGATGCTGGCACGAAATTGTTGAGGCTGTTGTGGCACGAAAGGGCCCTCCTGTCAATGGTCAGTCTACTGTTCAGCTCCAAACAAGGTATGACTATGTGGTATCATTTGTTTTATTAATTTGTTCTCTCCCAAAGTAGATGAAATTGCTTTCATTTTTTAGACCTTTAGTCATTTTGTTTTAATGAAGTATTTTCACCTTATCTTGTGTGGCAGCAATTGATTGTTGTGCATTCAATGAATGCTTTCTTTCTGGACAGTATTTTCAATTGGATCACCCTATACCATCAATCGGATCAAGTGAGTTTCTTTTGAGTGACAAGGAGAACATGAAGAAGCCCAAAGGTAGTTAATTAGATTGGACGTCATTCACAAATCAAAATGGGCCCACATGTAGAATTGTAGCTCAAACTCAAGCTAAAAAGCTTGATAGTGGATCAGCCTACTTGCCTACTTTTAATGAATGGTGCAAAACACACATGCTAGATTAGCACTTTTTGTTTATTGCTTCTTCTATCTGTCCTCAATGTTCTTTTTATTATTATTTTTTCTCTCACTTTCTAGCCTGTTTCCAATGATGTGTATGATTTTTAATGTTTTTTTTAATTGAAGGTCATTAATGAAGCTCTCAGATGTGGGAACATAGTCAAGTTTGTGCACCGAAAGGCCCTCAAGGATGTTAGATTTTAAGGTAAACAATCCACCTGCCATGGACCTTTTTTGTATATATGTTTATAGAATCATGCATGTAAGAGCACATTTATTATAATGTTCCCACAATTTGTATTAAGAAACTCAATTTCTGTGGTCCAGATTATTCAATTCCATGTGGATGGAAGGTCCTCCTAGTTTTCAGTGTTGTACATCTAGACATGTCTCTTCATGGAAGTGTCCTTGAGTTCCATCCTTGGAAATGGGAGGTAATTACTATTACTTTAATGATGATGATGGTTATTTTAGTTTTTGGGGTCTACTATTTCACTCTCTTGATTGATGATGGTTATCTTGGTTTGTGGGTCCCACAAGCATCTAGTATTGTATACACAAATGTATAGGTCTATAACTAAAAATTAGAAAGGATGGGTAGATTTACTCCGAGGAACTTTGGTTGATTTATTTAATGAGAGATGCTCACATCCAGCTTGTTGGACCAAAAGTTACCATTCACATCCAGCTCGTTGATCCTCTCTATTTGGCCCATCAGAATCTAATGAATTCGCTGGGGCCTTAGCCAAGTTTTGAGCCGTTCTGCTTGCATATCTCCATTTTATTTTATTTTTTTAGCTTCTGATGAACTTTGGCATATCTGATGTTGGAGACGTACCAAATGCAAAAACATTAGACTCTTTATTTCATTCTGGTTACATTTAGTTGATTAAAAAAAAGTTTGTTACTGTTTCTATGATGATTCAAAATCTAAAAAGTGAAGCCACAAAGTCAGATGATATATTTTTGCATGTTTAAGAAATTCAAGAATCCGTCAGAATTGCATTTTTAAATTATTGCCCGGATTTTGCAGGTGTGCTTAATTGTCACAATTTAACATTTGGGGCCTGCAAAATACATTTTTTGTGTGTTAGTTTTCTGCAAAATACTATTGTGGTACCGGAGTTGACAAGGCATTTGGACGATCCTGCATTTCAGATTGGAATAGATAGTGGGTTTACTGGGTATGTGTATCTCAGTTCTTTCCATATCTCTCAAGTTGCTGCCCAAAAAGAGTTACTGTTCTAATTCCACTGTAAATAAACTTGCATTCAATGTTTGAAACTTTGTTGTTTAATGTAAGTTGCATTTATTGTTAGTGAATAGAGCTTAATAAAGCTACTTTAACTTAAATATGTTGTATAATGCATTAAAGTGTGTTAGAAGAAATGTAGGATGGTTCTCATTTTGAAATCATATCCAGTGCTATGCAGCTTGTGACAACCGAGAGGAGCTAAAGCTTTTCTGTATTTGAGACAACCCAAAGGGGTTGAATATATAGAGATTATAATAATCTATACAAGAAAAATAATGAAATCGGAAATCGGAATCCTCTACATATGGAAACTAACTATACAAGGTAAGTGAGCCTGTCTAACATCCCCCCTCAAACTAACGCTGGTCATCGACAAGTAATAGTTTGCCAACTAGAAATGAGAAACGTGCAGAAGTTAGGGACTTGGTAAAAATGTCTGCAATCTGATCATGGGATGCAACATGTGGAGGAGAAATGAGCCCAGACTGAAATTTCTCGCGGATAAAGTGACAATTAATTTCAATATGCTTTGTCCGTTCATGAAAAACCGGATTAGAGGCAATTTGAATGACACTTAAATTATCAACATGGAGCGAAGTAGGATTCTGCAGAGGAACACCCAAGTCAAAAAGAAGTCCACGTAACCAGACAAGCTCACTACATGCAGCGGACATCGCCCGATACTCGGCTTCTGTGCTTGATTTGGAAACAGTGGCCTACTTCTTGCACTGCTAAGAGATGAGAGAAGTGCAGAGAAAAACATAGTAGCCAGTGGTAGATTGTCGTGTGAGAGCGAAACCAGCACAATCAGCATCCAAATAAGCACGAAGATCCAGAGTCACCGTGGAGGAGAAGAATAGAGATCGATCTAGGGTTCCACATAAGTACCGTAGGATGCGCAACATCGCAGTCATATGAAGAGTCCGAGGAGCAGAAACAAACTGATTGGCGACTTGGACAGCGTAGGCAATATCAGGGCGAGTCATAGTTAAATAAACTAGACTCTCAACCAAACGGCAGTATAAGTCGGGTTGTGTGAGCAGATCACCATTATCACGGCCATATTGAACATTAAGTTCTAGGGGAGTCTGAACTGTCTTCTGATCCGTCAATGATGCCAGGGCAAGAAGATCCTTGGTATATTTACCCTGGCTGAATATGATCCCACGTTTAGAACGTGAAATTTCAAGCCCAAGAAAGTATGTGAGATTGCCGAGATCTTTCATCTTGAAGGAGGATTGCAGAACTTCCTTTAAAGCCGAGATGCCAGTCGCATCACTACCAGTCAGAAGTAGGTCATCAACATAAACGAGGACAATGACAATTCCGCGAGCAGTGGTGCGCAGAAATAAGGATGGGTTGTAAGACCCGTGTCCTAGCTCGTACCGTTCCGTAGGCTTCCGCGGTCTTTTCGGTCGAATTCCGGCGACCCGCGATCTTTTATCGGCAGTTGCGTGCGACCCCGAATCGTATTTTGTATTCCAGAGTCGGCTCGACCCGAGACTTGTACCAGTGTGACCGCGCCGTCGTCACGGTTCTGACGTTGCGTCTCGCGCGCCGAGGCGATACCCAGGCCAGGAGATGTGAGCCCGCGTTCAGTTCGAGGAAACGTCGCACGTTGCAATACCGAGAGAATCTCTACATAGGTCAAATCAATCAAGTACATGTCACCTTACTCAAAAAGCAACCCAAAGTCAACTCTCCCTCTCTCCACCCATCACTTTTCAAGTACACCCATCACTCACCCATCACTCACCCCATCACTCACCCATCCCTCTCTTTCTTACATCCTCTCTCTCTCATTTTGCTCTCACAAGCACCATGAGAGCACCCCACGTCCATGGTTCTCCATGAGAGGAGCATTGTGTGGCCCACTCCCTACCATCTAATCCAATCCTTTAAAGCCGATCTCAACCGATGAATCATACCCATTCGAGCTCTAGATCGCATTGGCGGAAGAAAGAAGAAGAGATCTTAGGTGAGTGATTTTTTTTGTTTGGGTTTAATGATTAGAGGGCCCACATATGGTGGGACCCATCTTGACGTATGCTTTGTATCATGTATGAGGGACCCATAGTGGTGGGGCCCCTCCATCACATGATTTTTTTTTTCTCTCTCTTCTTCTTTCTCTCTCCTTTTGTAAATGATGGCCCACCTTGATGGATGGATTAGATCCACACCGTCTGATCTTGAGGCCCACCATGTTGCTGCTCTTTTTTTCTTTTGGGACAGATCTGACAAAGGAAAAAAAATACAAATATTGGTCAGATCCAAAGTTGGTGGGCCGCCGTGGACCCCACCTTGATGCATGGTGTATCCATGTCGTCCTGCTGTGAGGACCCACCATGATATATGTGTTATATCTGTACCATCATGGGGCCCACATATGACACACGTGTCTTATCCACGTCACCCCAGCAGATGGTGGACCCCACCCTGATGTACGTGACTTATATCCAGCAGTCCATCTGTGGCGGCCACGCCGTGATATATGTATTTTATCAATGCTGCACAGCAGCCGCGGGACCCACATGCACTTGGAAGACCACATGGAGTATGTGATTTACCAACGCCGTCCATCAACGTTTTATCAACACCGTCCATCCACCCGTCCATTGTCTGGACGGTGGATCTAGACACCCCCCCTTCTTGTATATATATATATAAATATATATACATATTTATAATATAATATTATATAGTATTATATATATATATATATATATATATATAATATTTCTGTGGGCCCCACGTGGGACCCACCTTTGTTGCTGGCTAGCTGGCCAACGTATCTACATCAGCTATATGTAGTAGTTGTACTACGGTCAGCTGCGAGGTGCAATCCTCACCATCCAGAGGTCTGGACGGTGGGACCCACCGCTGATGGATGATTTCCATGCAAACCGTCTATACTATTTGCAAGGACGGGCAGGAGCTTTGAGTAGCCACCTTATGTTGGTTTAAATCCAAACCATCCGTCCGCTTTGAGCAAGGACGTGGGACCACCCTTTTTAATATGTTGTATATTCACCGTCCAGAAAAGCTGGATGGTGGAGTCTGCAATGGAGTGGGCGGCTTAATCCACACGTGTGGATTACACCGTGATGCATGAGTCTCATCCTCACCGTCCACATGATTGGGACGGTGGGATGCCACCACGATGTACGTGTTTTATGCCAGCCGTCCACCCAAGCTCGTTGGTCCCACACGTGTGGGCCCACCTGGGAAGCAGATTGGTTGGTAGGCCACCCGGTTCGGAGGTCATCGCATGATCTGGACGGTGCTGGACCGTTTGAACAGTGTTGTCCTGCCCCGTCTTAATGTATGTATTGGATTCGAGCTGTCCAGCAGCACTGGACGTGGCCCACCCTGATGTATGTGTTTTAACCACACCATCTGTCCATTTTCCTTGGCCCGTGCGGCCCTCTCAATGCATGTGTTGTACGTCCAGGTGGTTCACCTGGTGGGACCCATTTGTTAGGCGCAAGGCCCACTTGCTGGGTGGCCTAATGTGATGTATATGGGGCCCGATATACGGCCCACTTGATGTGAACAGGCCCATGAGATGCGACCCATTGCGATATGTATGGTGATGTATTTGAGGCCCATGTGCAGGGCCCACCTGTTGTGTATTTATGGCCCATATGATGGGGCCATTGTGATGTATTTCCAGCCCATTTGGTAAAGCCCAATGAGATGTACTTCCGGCCCATATGTCGTGGCTCATTGTGATATTTATTAGGCCTATGTGTAAGGCCCATTTGATGTATTCGAGACCCAGATACGTGGCCCATTTGATGCATATGAGGCCCAATGGTGCGGCCCATCACGATGTATTTTGTCCCGTGGGCGGGGCCTACCCGTTTGTATTGTTAGGCCCATGTAACGAGGCCCACTTAATATATGAGGCCCAGTATTGAGGCCCATGCGATGCGGCCCATATGATATATTTGAGGCCCAGGTGCAAGGCCCACCTATTGTGTATTTAAAGCCCATGGGTTGTAGCTTATTGTGGTGTATTCGAGGCCCATTAAAATGTATCTGAAGCCCATGGGCAAGGCCCATTTGATGTATTCGAGACCCAGATACGTGGCCCATTTGATGCATATGAGACCCATGTGTAGGGCCCACCTATTGTGTATTCGAGGCCCATGGGTTGTGGCCCATTGCGATGTATTTGAGGCCCGATGTGATGTATGTGTGGCCGTTACGTTGCGTATGAATCCCTTATGTGGGCCACTCCTTGGGAGCAATGTTGGTTAGATGTCCACATTGATGGGCAATGATGGTTAAATGTCCTCATGTGACCTTCCCTTAAGCCTTGTTAAGCTCATTCTTACCGATTCCGATTGTTATGACTGATTATCGTGACCGATTTGTCGATTCTGATTATTGAGTCCCTATTGTCGTGACCGATTTGTCGACTTTGATTATTGATCGATCCCTATTGTCGTGACCGATTTGACGACTTTGATTATTGATCGATCCCGATTGTCGTGACCGATTTGCCGATTCTGATTATCGAGTCTCGATTGTCGTGACCGATTTGCCGACTTGATTATTGATCGATCCCTATTGTCGTGACCGATTTGCCGACTTGATTATTGATCGATCCCTATTGTCGTGACCGATTTGCCGACTTTGATTATTGATCGATCCCGATTGTCGTGACCGATTTGCCGATTCTGATTATCGAGTCTCGATTGTCGTGACCGATTTGCCGACTTTGATTATTGATCGATCCCTATTGTCGTGACCGATTTGCCGACTTTGATTATTGATCGATCCCTATTGTTGTGACCGATTTGCCGACTTGATTATTGATCAATCCCTATTGTCGTGACCGATTTGCCGACTTTGATTATTGATCGATCCCGATTGTCGTGACCGATTTGCCGATTCTGATTATCGAGTCTCGATTGTCGTGACCGATTTGCCGACTTTGATTATTGATCGATCCCTATTGTCGTGACCGATTTGCCGACTTTGATTATTGATCGATCCCTATTGTCGTGACCGATTTGCCGACTTTGATTATTGATCGATCCCGATTGTCGTGACCGATTTGCCGATTCTGATTATCGAGTCTCGATTGTCGTGACCGATTTGCCGACTTTGATTATTGATCGATCCCTATTGTCATGACCGATTTGCCGACTTTGATTATTGATCGATCCCGATTGTCGTGACCGATTTGTCGATTCTGATTATCGAGTCTCGATTGTCGTGACCGATTTGTCGACCTTGATTATTGATCGATCCCTATTGTCGTGACCGATTTGCCGACTCTGATTATCGATCGATCCCGATTGTCGTGACTGATTTGCCAATTCTGATTATCGATCGATCCCGATTGCCGTAGCCGATTGCCGATTCCGATTGTCGTGACTGATTTACCGATTCTGATTATTGATCGATCCCGATTGTCGTGACCGATTTGTCGATTTTGATTTCGATCGATCCTGCTTGTCGTAGCCGATTGCTGATTCCGATTGACGTGACCGATTTGCTGACTCTAATTATCGATCGATCCCGATTTGCCGATTCTGATCGATCCTGATTGTCGTGACCGATTTGCCGATTCCGATTGACGTGACCGATTTGCCGATTCCGATTGTCGAGGCCGAGTATCGACTCCGATTTGTCGAGGCCGATTATATAGGTCAATTCCGATTGCTGAGGCTGATTTCAATGGTCGAGGCCGATTGTCGAGACCTATATGAGGCCCATCGTGATGTGTATTAGGCCCTTGTGTGAGGCCACGGGTCCACTATATGTTAGGCTTTATGTGGGCCATTCCTTAGGGGCAATGTTGGTCAAATGACCTTATTTTAGAGGTTGATTGTCGATGCTGGTTATTGATATCGATTATGAGTATTTGACAGCATAGCATTATGATACATGCCCATACGCATCATCTGCATGTTTGTTATGAGATGTGGTTGACCATTGCATATGTCATTAGGCAGGTTGTTATGAAACTCCCTGATAGGCAGAGATTGTCTCATCTGAGCGCATGGTATGCGTAGGAGTGATGCATGATTGGATTGTATGACTCATGCATTTTGCATTGTGATCACTATACGCCCTAGCGACATCAGGGTCGTAGCCTCTACAGGTATTTTGTGGATGGCCAGATGGAACACCAAAAATCTGTTCTACATGGGGTGCTATAGATATCCCTGGGTGAAAGTCCCTAAACCCTCTTGGTTCCAGAGGTTGCTCCAACGTCTAGACCGAGTGGATGCATGAGCGCATGAGGGCCGTATACAGTTAGGTCGCGTCTCCCACTGTGTCGTGGTCGGTTGGAAGGGGGTACGACCTTACCTGCCCGAGAGGAGGGGGCAATGCTAGGCTGAGTCTGACCAGCTCGAGAAATGGGTCCGCTATCGACGAGCCGGGCCTGATATTGGCAGGCGGATAATGAGGTCTCTTCTACTCACCTTGTTGCGCGCGATGGGGCGGCAATTTGGTTTAGAGTGTAATAGACCCCGGTGATTTTCCATAGAGGAACCGTACTGATATGTGGACTTATTGATCAGCCGTTGCATACTCATTCATTCATTTATTCACTATCCACTCGGGCTAGTGGTGCGCAACTATTTGTTACGTGTATATTCGCATGACTAGGATTTCGGTTGGGCGCGCGACTAACCTGAGATCAGGAGTTTACCACATTGAGTCTGACTATCCAAATTTAGGTATGGGACTGGTTTGGATAGAAGTCCCTTGTGATGAACCCCGTGACCTGCGATACTACGTACTATCATCCCGACTTCACACTCCAGCATGGTCATTCCATTCGCACCACATATCGCATTACATCCGCTGCATATGGCATTTCGGGTTACTATGTTTATGCATTTATATGACCTAAATACAATTGACGGTATTAGTGGACTCATCAGGATTTGTATATTGCATTGTATCAACGACATCTGATATTTGGCTTATTGTCTCCGCATTGCATAGTTGATCTACATTGCTTCATCCGTATATGATATTGTTTTTATTATATTTCTGCGTCGTATAGCCTGGATAAGACTGATGGTATTTATGAGCCTATTGTATGTCTTCGTATTACTCTGATTTCGTATGATTTATGGTCTTGCTAGTGTTTCTGATATTGTATGATTATGGGTTTTTCAGTATTTCCGCTTACTCTGATTACTCTGATATTGCTTACTTGGCACTTACGTTATGCACACACTCTCACCACCCACTAAGCTTTCTATAAGCTTATGCACGATAGATGCGTGCAGGTGATGTTAGGTTGCAGCAGCCTTGAGCCTGGAGCGTGCAGCGGTCGTCTGGAGTCTTGATTTATTTTATATATGTATTTTCCCTTTCAGTATTGTACTCAAACGATTATATTAGTGGATATATGATGATGATGCTGTTTTTTTGTGATTTGGGTAATCTTGTGGTTATGCTTATTACGAGATAAATGTACGTTGGAAAATCCTCCTTGTAGGATCCCAGGATCGGAATCTAGCGTATATACGCTGAAAGCCGAGAATGGGGTACTACGGAGGCTGTCAGCACCGGATTCGACGATCGAGAATTTTGTGAGCCCGGTTTCCGAGTTTGGGGCGTGACATGGGTCATGACCACTTTGAGTAAAGCCGACACCTGTAATAACATTGTGAAAGCATTGGAACCATGCCCGAGGTGCCTGTTTGAGGTCATACAGGGCTTTCTTTAGGCGACATACCTTATTGTCAGGGATTAAGGAACCAGGAAGAGGTTTCAAATAGACTGTTTCTTCGAGGTCTCCATGAAGAAAAGCATTTTTCACATCCATCTGAGAAAGTGGCCAAGAGCGGACGAACGATATTACTATAAGAGTACGAACAATTTTCATCTTGGCCATGGGAGCGAATGTCTCATTGTAATCAATTCCGTATTCCTGTCTGTATCCTTGAGCGACAAATCGAGCCTTGTATTTATCCAATGATCCATCAGACTTAAGTTTGACAGAATAAGTCCATTTGCTACCAATTAGCTGTTGGTCAGCAGGTCGAGTAACAATGTCTCATGTATGATTATCATCCAATGCCGCAAGTTCTTTTGCCATAGCTTTCTTCTAACAATCATGAGTAGCTGCCTGAGAGTATGAAGTAGGAATAGAAACAGTATCCAGAGTAGCATTCATGGCAGACATAGAGCATATCAAGCGATCAGGCGCTCGATGTACACGATCGGAATGACGTATCGAGGTAAGTTCAAGATCTGCAACAGGTACGGTGGGTTCGGATTGAGTAATAGGTGGTGGATCTGTACGTGGTCGACGTGAGTAAACCTGCAATGGACAAGGAAAAGTACTCGAGGCAAAAGGAATGTCAGGAAAGGTGGTTAGACCAGGAGATTTTGGGGCGTGCGCAGGAGGAAGATCTGAATGAAAGATAATATGTTCAAGAAAAACAACATGTCGTGAAACCCGAACACGACGTGCGACCGGATCATAACATCGAAAACCCTTCTAAGTTTCTTTAAATCCCAAGTACATACATTTAATCGATTTTGGAGATAGTTTATTACGCTCACGTGAAACCAAGTGAACATAACAGACACAACCAAAAATACGAAATGTGGAATATGTAGGAGGTAAGCCGTTGAGAACAAAGTATGAAGATTTACTGTTCAAAATATTGGTTGACATTCGGTTAATCAAGTAGACTGAATGTAACATTGCTTCCGCCCGGAAAGAATGAGGAACACTCATAGCTGTCATCAGGGTGTTGGCGGTTTCAACAATATGGCAATTTTTTCGTTCAGCCACCCCGTTCTGTTGTGGAGTATCAGAATAGGTGGTTTGATGAATAATCCCACGACTCTGAAGAAATGTATGAAAATCAGTTGAGAGATATTCCCCCCTGAGTCAGAGCGGAGAGTTTGTACTGGAACCCGAAATTGAATCTTCACCATAAAGTGAAATATCTTGACTTTTTCAAAAACCTGTGACTTTGAGTGCAGAAAGTAAATCCAGGTGTAACGTGTGAAATCATCAATGAATATAGCATAGTAACGTAACCCAGAGAGAGACATAATAGGTGAAGGACCCCAGACATTTGTATGAACTAGTTCAAACATACAAGATGATTTTATAATACTTAAAGGAAAAGGAATACACTTACTTTTTAAAAGACAATAAGATGAGCAAGAATAATCCAAATCATTTTTATCTAGAGAAACATTCCCTAACATGCTAGAAGAAAATAACTGAATTAACCGATCGGAATGTGGATGACCCAGGCGAAAATGCCACAGTTTCTACAATTTATTTGCCGAACAAATATCTGATGAAGATAGAAAAAAGAAACAACGAGCTGGAGTGACAGATCGATCAAAGTCCAGCACGTACAGACAACCATGCCGCCTACCCATCCCAAGTACCTTCCCCGTTGTCAGATCCTGCACAAAACAACAGTTGGGAAGAAATATGACTAAGCAGTTATTGGCTGTGAGTTGACCAACTGAAATTAAATTGGAGGAGAGGTTAGGAACATGAAACACATCATGAAGGGTGAACTGGCGATGAGCAAATGGAGAGAAAGTCAATGATCCAACGGACTGAATAGGTAATCTAGTGTCATCCGCAGTAGAAATAGCTTGATTTTCGGTGTATTGACGAATATCACGAAGATGGGATACAACACCAGTCATATGATTTGAAGCACCCGAATCGAAGAACCATGTAGAAGATGGGGATATACCTGACATCCCGGCCGCAGAAAGAGCCTGAACGATTTGCTGGAGCATCGCAGGAGTCAAAGGTGATGAAAGACCTTCAGCAGAAACAGTAGATGCAGAATCACTAACAGACGGTTTGGAAGAAATAGTGGTAGCAGTAGCAGAAAGAGCACGACCACGGCCACGACCACGACCACCACGTCCACGGCCAAAAGAAGATGCATAGGTACGTGTACGGCAGTCCTGAATACCATGACCAGTCCGTCGACAATAAACGCACCATTCTTTGCATTGAGCAACAACAAGTCTCACCTTGTTGCAACCGCGACAAGTCAAAGGAGTGGAACCACGTGTAGTAGTGGACACATCAAGCACCATATCAGATGATCCCGGAGTTGAGAAAGGAAGAGAAAGAACTTTCAGTCGTTGTTCCTCAGTTAATAAATCATTAATAACTGAATTCAAGGAAGAAGGAAGACTACGGTTCAAGAGAGCAGCCCGACAATGTTCAAATTCTGGACGCAACTTCATAAGAAATTGTCTTACTTGCGCACTCTCGCGCATAGATTGGAATATTTTAAAGTCATAAGAAAATTTTGGATCCATCATAGCCATCTCCGTCCAAATAGTGACAATTTTGGAGTAAAATGATTGAATACTGTCATCACCCTGAGTAAGGTTAACGAGATCCTGTTCCAGGCGGTATAACCGGGCCGCATTACTCTATTGATAAATTGTCTGGAGATGCTTCCACATTGCCTTAACAGTGCGATGAGGTGTGAGGCCAATAGCAATGGAACGATCGACTGAATCAAGAATCCAGGTAATAATCCGTCCATTGTTCATTTCCCAATCAGCTAATTTGTCGGCATCGGTGGAAGTGGGGATAGTAACAGATCCATCAATTAGTCCCCACAAACCACGACCCTTAAGGAAGTTCTAAAAATGGATGGCCCATAGAGAATAGTT